>NW_019384535.1:1086874-1178255 GCF_000671375.1 Centruroides sculpturatus | reverse complement strand
GGGACTATTTTGTACGGGTAACTACACCACCACCGCATTTTTTATTAATTTTTTTTTCACACAACTGAATTTTGATCTTTTAAATTGAAATACCTGATTAAAGGGTGGCCGAAACTTTTCTCCGCCCCGGGCGGCTAACACCCACGGTACGCCACTGCGCATCTGAACTCGTCTATCAAAAAATTGGCGCATGGTATGCAAAAGGTTGGCCACCCCTGGTTTAGAAGAATAATAAAAATTTGACTTAAAGTGTCATTAAGAATTTAAAAACAATAACAAACAATGTAAATGAAATATTTATGAAAATATAAATTTGTATTTACTAATAAGTAATGCATTTTCATTTCTGCTGCTATACAGTTACAAAATTTCAAATCTTAACTCTAATTTTTAACAATAAATAAATCCAGAAAGTTATAATTTGAATTTTGTGTTTGAGAAGCAAAGTATATTATTTGGAGTTATTAAATTTATGTTCAGAATATGTTTAACAAATCTGTATGTTGTTAGTTCTTTAAATATCATTAGAAGATAGACCATGTCAAGAAGTATTTCTCTATATGTATATAATATGTAAAACATGAATTTTATATATATGATCATCAGCTCAAATCCAATTTATAGTTAAAGCTGAATTATTGGGCTACTGCCTAACTCTAGACAAATTTAGTATTTAATTAATTACATAGTCATATTATAGCCCGATAATTCAGCAGTTTCTTTCGCTCTAAGTTAAGTTAATTTTATTTAATCAAAATAAGATTTATCATAATAGATGATATAATACACACATTGAAAACTTTAAAGTATACACATATAATAAAAATATACTTTAATATTCATATTACTGTTTTGAACCTTCACAGTACAATTTTGTTGGTCGAATACTTGGTCCGAGAGGTATGACAGCTAAACAACTAGAACATGAAACTGGATGTAAAATAATGGTGAGGGGTAAAGGTTCCATGAGAGATAAAAAGAAAGTAAGTTGAAATTAATTTTAAAACTTATTAAATTTTTAATCAAAACTAATATTTTTTTAAATACCATTCAGTAACTGCAAAATTCATTTAATTTTTTTTTCTATTATATGTTATGTAAAGTAATGAAAACAAATCAAGGTGTAATATCAAGCATCTCTGTCAATATGTATGTTATGATATTACCAATTTCTTGTTTCAACCAGGGTTTTTCCAATTGTTGCTCGTATTTAAAAATCATTGTGGCAGTAGAATACTTATTATTTTTCCTTCTTATCATCATGTTAAAATTTTTGAATATTTGAATTTAGTTCTCGTAATTAAAATTCCTAAATTTTAGTTGATTGTCATTTCAGTTTATGCCTAAACCAGGAATCTTTCAGATTATTCATTCGAGAGGTTGCGGCTGACATTTTCAATGCGAAAATGTGTATGTCAGACACTCGGCGCCATCTTCCCGTAGGCCTAGAAGTTTGACAACGGTGTTTGGAACGTTGAGCATGATTCCATTGATGTTTGAAACGCCATTGTCAAACTTCTAGGCCTACGGGAAGATGGCGCCGAACGTCTGACGTACACATTTTCGCATTGAAAATGTCGGTTGCAACCTCCCTAATATTTAATGAAATCAAGAAATTGTCTTTCAAGATTTAAATTTAATTCTGTGTAGGGATTATAATTTATCCATTGTTTCTTGGTTTTAGTTTGATTTATTATATTAACTGTCAAAGTTTTTTATTGATGAATTTTTTTTCCCAGTCTTACACAAAATATTTTCCAGCTAGGGATAATTTTTTTTAGATTTACCTTTTACCTATCATAGTAATTTCATTTCTTATCTAATACATTGGTTTAGGTCAGGTCATCTGGCAATTTGTTTGGAGGTATCAGATTATTTAAATAATTTCAAATCTCAACATTTTACAAGATATCTGTTATGGTCTTGCATCACCTGGAAACAGTTGTCCAATTATGTTTATTTACTAGATTGGTCATTTTAGATTCAATACAATTTTCTATTAATAAAATAACCAATTTAACATATTTTTTCTTTCTTCAATTAATAAATTTTTTTACAATATGGAAAAATTGAAGTTTGTTCTTATGAATGGTTCAATTGAAAATTCCTCCATACTAGACAACGAAAGGACTATCTATCTATCTACATACTTGACATCCATTGCTGATCTACTAAAATGTAGTAGAAATAAATGTCATGAAAAATGCGTGTAGCACTGTTTGCTATGAAATAATAAAATTTTGAAATTTTATTTCATAGTAAATACGTGTTATATAGTAATTACAAAATTCTGATTTTTATTTGTTAAAAATAGAAAAAAATACGTTGTACTAATAATCTGTTTCAATATACATTAGAGAAACTTTTTAAAAAAACAAAAGTAAGATTTGAGCCTACAGCACAGAGCTATGCTAGTTAACAAATTATCATATAATATGATATATAAAAGAATATGAAAAATTTTAAATTCATTTTTCTTGCAAACATTTTAAGCTCTTCAGCTTAAAATCTTGCATTTAACAGTGCAGAATAACAAAGCATAGAACATATAAATTGGAACAAATTCAAAATTAAAATTTAGAACATTTATAATAAATTTTTGTATAAAATTAAAAGAAATACAAAAGAAGTATAAAAAGAAATTAAAAAAAAACTAAAAATGAAAAGTAAGAAAAGTTGTACTAATTCAAGAACAACCAATTAGGTAAACTTTGTTATTCATCTGTTTGGATCAGCCTTATTATATTATTAATATGCAGGATGCATATGAATTTGGCAATGTGTAGATATAATTGGAGTTCACCAACCATATCCAACCATTGCCAAATTCATATGCATCCTGCATATTAATTAATAATATAATA
The DNA here is from genome assembly GCF_000671375.1 of Centruroides sculpturatus. NCBI lineage: Eukaryota > Metazoa > Arthropoda > Arachnida > Scorpiones > Buthidae > Centruroides > Centruroides sculpturatus. The sequence continues at coordinate 1,175,391 of NW_019384535.1, read as the reverse complement.
ATGCTGATATAAAATTGCTCTAAAAATTATTATTGAAGCATGACCATATCATTTCTTAACATTGATTTGTTTCATAATTCTGACTAATTGTCATTTAGTATAATCCTGTTTATATTTTAAAAATAGACTTAAATGTTCATATGGAAAGAAAATCAAGGGAGATAATAGCATCTTACTAGCATTTATACAAGAGAAGAAATTACATCAGAGTATAAGATAGATGTTTATGTGCAAATAAGTGTGGTTTCTGTATCTTTAACTAGTTCATCTTAACTGAAATAAAAGAAAAATGAAAGGTTTATGAAATCTCAAATTTTCACGAAAGATCCAATGGATTTGTTGATGGTCAAGGTTTTTAGATCAAACTATTTTCCAGAAGAGTTATAATACAAGGTATCATTTAGAGCAGTAGTACCAAGATTTCCTGGAATGGTCATAACTCAAAGTAAGATGACCACTTACACCAATTTATAGCAAAACATTTTCACCTATTATTTATATGAAAATAAGCTATATGTAATTATTTGAAAAAGGTTTTACATAGGATTCCATATACTATTACTTGCTCTATAAATGTTACAAATTCATTGACTGGGATAACTCCCACAAACATCAATGTATTAACAATATGTAACTATGTTAACTAACTACCTTCTGTTTATATTGGAGATTTAATTATATTAAGATTGACATATTACATTATATGTGGAAGTTAATGCAACATTACCTTCTATTTATAATGTAATATGTCAAAAATGCAAGTTTACTCATACACTTGAGTTCTTGGATATTATTGTACATAATCTTTCTGATGGAATGATGACAGTTTTATCAGATATTTGTCTTTGTGTGATAGCAATGGGCTTCTCATAAACAGGTGTTGCAACTGAAATAGTTGTGGGTTGAGGCACAAATAAAAAAAAACTTGTAAATACATCTTAATGATTGTTTGATATTTGTATAATGTGAAATGATGCATAGTATACCAATGGTTTTATAGATGACATTAAGAACAAGGTAATAAGTATTAGGTTAAATTTAGAACAGTGTATTTATAAATTATTTATACATATATTATTTTCAAATTAAATAATGCTTATGGTACTAAGGTATATCAAAGATCTGACATTTATACTATCATACATACACTGGAAAACATATGATTTATTACAAATTTGCTGCTTCTTGTAGTCTGCTTGTTTGTGTCTTCTTGTGCTCAATATTACATATCAATAGAGAGAGAGAACTAAATGGAATCCGATAAATAGCTAATGAGCATGGTTTCTCTAAAAATAATAATCATGATCTAGTTAAAACTTAAAATACAATGTAGTAAAAACTAGTAGTAAAAGATTTGATAGGATATTGGCAACATTTTTGCCAATAACCAAGACCTTTAAAGGCATGCCAGTGGATATTATTAAATTTCATGATTAAAAACAATAATAAACTATACTGGAATTAGAATAATTATAAAAAACACCACCTTTTTAATCATCCGGCAAACCAAGTTTTTTACATTATTAAATATTTTTCTAATAAAATAAAGACACTGAATNGTGTACATTCTGTTGACGTACTCTATTAAAATGCAATCAAAAATGCAAAAAACCGCATTTAAAATAGTATAAATAGAAGCAGAGTTCTTTACGGTAAGCCTTCTCCGTAAGGCTTACCGTAAAGAACTGTCCATCCCCCATGTTTAACGGAATAATATACAGCCTATATCAACCCTGAAGTTCCATTCTAAATATTGGTGAAAAAATTTTTGAAATCAGATGAGTAGTTTTGGAGATTACCTGCTGCATCTAAACTTACATACATACAAACATACAAACATTACCTCTTTATTATATTAGTATAGATTAAATTATGATGTGTAAAGATTTAAATTTTGGCTGGTAAATAAAATAGTTACTTTTTACATGATTTTCAACATATTATTCTGACTTGGACTCAGTCTACTTTCAATTTGACAAACTATTTAGTAAAAAAAAATGATTTCACTTTCCAGTAACTTTCAGTCAACAAATAGTTTACAAATACAATTCTTCAGTAAAATGTAGGGGTGTTTTTTAAATAAAATATATCTTTAAGTAAATACAAAATATAAAACATGGCCAACGGTATTACATTTAATTAGGTAATTATTAAATGTAATACCATCAACCATGTTTTATATTTACTTAAACACGTATTTTATGTGAAGATGGTGATAACACTAGAGGACATTTTTTACTATATTTGCATTTTATTGCAGAGGCAGTTACCTCAAAAGAAAGGTTGCCTCCGTGTTTGTGAAATTGTGGACTGTCAGATGGAGCAAACGATGGATGAATAACGGAAGCAAAGTATTTTATCTTTGTTAAACGTTGCAATTTTATATTTGTTTATACAATTACAGTAAATGTAAAATATATCTTGTCACTTCTTAAATTTTGTATTACTTCATTTTCTCCTTTTTGATTTGTCAACTAAATTGTATAGGAAATACATTCTTGCTTTATTCAGAGAATCAAAGGTTTCTTTATCACATCTTACAGCTTGAAAGACTAGCTTTTATTTGTTGTTTTAATTCAAGCTTTTTTTCAACTTCTCTCTTTATACTATTAACAAAGCTTAATGACTCCATTTGTTTTGTTTATTGTTCCTATGGTATTTTTTTTGTTCATTGTTTCAATCATTAAGTATTTTGAATTTATCTTATACATTATAAAAAGTTAAAGCTTAACTTTAAGCAATCTGTAACATTATAAACATGTTAGATTCAAAATTATACTGAAAAGACAAACATTTTGTGAGGGAATGTAAGTTTATTAATCCAATATACATATTTTTCTTAAGTATCAGGTACAGTAATTTTTCTGCAAGAAATAAAATAATGAATATTATATATTTAAATATTTTCTAAAATGTGAAGAACAAAGCCTATTGTAATGAAGAGAGTATTTAAAATTTTATTTTTATCAAAAAATTATATATTTTTAATTCTGTTGTTTTTAAACAAATTGCCACGTTTTTAAATATTCCATCAAATAATTTAATATCGTAAGAACGTTTTTGATCGTCTTTAACAATCTTCATCGGTTAAATAATAAAGTAAAAAGAACATTAAAGAAATAGAACTTAAATTAAAATTACGAAAAAATAATAACTGTGCATGCGTATGTATTATTTTTTTCTTTTATCATTTAACTGATGAAGATCGTTAAATACGATTGAAAACGTTCTTATGATATTAAATTATTTGCTGGAATATTTAAAAAGGTGGTAATTTGTTTAATTTTTCTAGTTTCAGTATAAGTTAATGTTATTTTTACTTCTTGAACGTGTATATTTAAAATATCCAACAATAATAATTTAGAAATTTCAATAATTTGAAAACATTTGAATATTTATATAAACATAGCTCATTTAGACAATAAAACAGTAATTAAATTTATTGTTGTTGTAAATATTTTCAAGAAATTACTCAATAATTTTAAAACAGTTTACAATGCAAAATTTCTTAATGTATTTAGAAAACAAGGATATATTTTGATCAAAAAGATATTTAACTGAATTTTTGCATAATAAATAAACTAACATTACTCTAACCAGCTTGATTAATAATGCATGATTATTTTAATAAATGGTAAACAACAGCACTTTATTATTACAGAAATAGGGAGGGTCAGAAGTTCATTATTCCAGATAAATGGAACAAAAAAGGATCCTCTTATTCTTCCAGATCCAGATGGCCCTATCATCACTCTTTCAGAAAAGGTTTATGTACCTGTTAAAGATCACCCAGATGTGAGTATTTTGCTTGTTACTAAAATTTTAACAAACTAAAATTAACTTATTCTACTGAATAAATAATGATGTGCAAATAATTAAATGGCAGACCAGAAAAATACAAATTTTAATTTTTGACTTTCAGGAGTTTTTAAACAAATAAATATTTTTAAGTGCAAAAGGATTTGAATATAAAAAAAAATTTAATTTTATTCTTAAGGAGAGTTTGCAAAGATTTTAAATACGATAAATCTGTTACTAAAACATTAAAAAAAATGGATTATTTTATTAAAGTTATTGTGATTTAACATATAAAATTTTGAAAAATATCAATAAAAAGCAATTTCACGAATATCAAGACATGCCAGTGACCAAAAAAGTTTGGTTTTTTGTGACAGTGGCTGTTGCAAAAACTACACAAATACTAATACTACCTGCTACTACAATTATGTAGAATTAAAACACTTTCTTTCATTTCTACTTAAACTTTATATTTAATTCTTATTAGATTTTATTTAATAATGAAAACAAAATAAGTATTAAATAAATTATTAATTGCAGTATGGGTTGATATATAACTCAGATTTAAAATCTAATTAAATATAATTGAATTTTTAATTCTAGAATTAATTTCATTCAGTTTTTGATTTAAAATGAGATATTTGTTTAATTATTAAAGAGGTTGGTTGAAATGGAAAACTAAAGTATTTTTACTGTTATTTTTCATAATTTTTAAATAATTCAAATGTAGATGTTAATTTTAATTACATTTGTTGTTTTTGTAATTTTAAAATTTTAAGATAAATTATGACTTAAAATAGACCTTTTTATATGTATGCATTTTAACAAAATTATTACATTTGTTTTAAAGTTAAATAACTGATCTTATTTTTAGCATTCATTTTCTTCAATGATTTTTCTAAGGTAATGTAAGACACAAAATCATCAAAAATAGAGTTAGATTCAATTAAACAGTAATTAACTTAAGGTTTAGAACAGGGGTGGCCAAACCGTGGCGCATGCGCCAAACTTGGCGCATTGGACGATTACAAGTGGCGCTTTAGTCAGTTCTGAGCAACATTGCCAGATTTGGCTTCTTTGCAATTAAGAATATTACATAGAAAATTAATTTTTTATAGTCTGTCTTGGCAAGTTCATTTGTTGCACAATTCGTTGCAATCAACTTTACAGATAAAATGAGTGTTCTCCACATAGTAAATTACAGTGTATGCATGTATGTTTATTTTCGATCAGTGCATAGGCGTCTAAATGACAGTGCTACCGTCCGGACAGTCCACGAGTCGGTTGGACTGCTACACCTGTTGACCTTTTTTTTTTTTTTTTTTTACGATTCACGATACATTCGCAATCGTGTATGCCACTAATGTCAAACGGGACTATTTTGTACGGGTAACTACACCACCACCGCATTTTTTATTAATTTTTTTTTCACACAACTGAATTTTGATCTTTTAAATTGAAATACCTGATTAAAGGGTGGCCGAAACTTTTCTCCGCCCCGGGCGGCTAACACCCACGGTACGCCACTGCGCATCTGAACTCGTCTATCAAAAAATTGGCGCATGGTATGCAAAAGGTTGGCCACCCCTGGTTTAGAAGAATAATAAAAATTTGACTTAAAGTGTCATTAAGAATTTAAAAACAATAACAAACAATGTAAATGAAATATTTATGAAAATATAAATTTGTATTTACTAATAAGTAATGCATTTTCATTTCTGCTGCTATACAGTTACAAAATTTCAAATCTTAACTCTAATTTTTAACAATAAATAAATCCAGAAAGTTATAATTTGAATTTTGTGTTTGAGAAGCAAAGTATATTATTTGGAGTTATTAAATTTATGTTCAGAATATGTTTAACAAATCTGTATGTTGTTAGTTCTTTAAATATCATTAGAAGATAGACCATGTCAAGAAGTATTTCTCTATATGTATATAATATGTAAAACATGAATTTTATATATATGATCATCAGCTCAAATCCAATTTATAGTTAAAGCTGAATTATTGGGCTACTGCCTAACTCTAGACAAATTTAGTATTTAATTAATTACATAGTCATATTATAGCCCGATAATTCAGCAGTTTGTTTCGCTCTAAGTTAAGTTAATTTTATTTAATCAAAATAAGATTTATCATAATAGATGATATAATACACACATTGAAAACTTTAAAGTATACACATATAATAAAAATATACTTTAATATTCATATTACTGTTTTGAACCTTCACAGTACAATTTTGTTGGTCGAATACTTGGTCCGAGAGGTATGACAGCTAAACAACTAGAACATGAAACTGGATGTAAAATAATGGTGAGGGGTAAAGGTTCCATGAGAGATAAAAAGAAAGTAAGTTGAAATTAATTTTAAAACTTATTAAATTTTTAATCAAAACTAATATTTTTTTAAATACCATTCAGTAACTGCAAAATTCATTTAATTTTTTTTTCTATTATATGTTATGTAAAGTAATGAAAACAAATCAAGGTGTAATATCAAGCATCTCTGTCAATATGTATGTTATGATATTACCAATTTCTTGTTTCAACCAGGGTTTTTCCAATTGTTGCTCGTATTTAAAAATCATTGTGGCAGTAGAATACTTATTATTTTTCCTTCTTATCATCATGTTAAAATTTTTGAATATTTGAATTTAGTTCTCGTAATTAAAATTCCTAAATTTTAGTTGATTGTCATTTCAGTTTATGCCTAAACCAGGAATCTTTCAGATTATTCATTCGAGAGGTTGCGGCTGACATTTTCAATGCGAAAATGTGTATGTCAGACACTCGGCGCCATCTTCCCGTAGGCCTAGAAGTTTGACAACGGTGTTTGGAACGTTGAGCATGATTCCATTGATGTTTGAAACGCCATTGTCAAACTTCTAGGCCTACGGGAAGATGGCGCCGAACGTCTGACGTACACATTTTCGCATTGAAAATGTCGGTTGCAACCTCCCTAATATTTAATGAAATCAAGAAATTGTCTTTCAAGATTTAAATTTAATTCTGTGTAGGGATTATAATTTATCCATTGTTTCTTGGTTTTAGTTTGATTTATTATATTAACTGTCAAAGTTTTTTATTGATGAATTTTTTTTCCCAGTCTTACACAAAATATTTTCCAGCTAGGGATAATTTTTTTTAGATTTACCTTTTACCTATCATAGTAATTTCATTTCTTATCTAATACATTGGTTTAGGTCAGGTCATCTGGCAATTTGTTTGGAGGTATCAGATTATTTAAATAATTTCAAATCTCAACATTTTACAAGATATCTGTTATGGTCTTGCATCACCTGGAAACAGTTGTCCAATTATGTTTATTTACTAGATTGGTCATTTTAGATTCAATACAATTTTCTATTAATAAAATAACCAATTTAACATATTTTTTCTTTCTTCAATTAATAAATTTTTTTACAATATGGAAAAATTGAAGTTTGTTCTTATGAATGGTTCAATTGAAAATTCCTCCATACTAGACAACGAAAGGACTATCTATCTATCTACATACTTGACATCCATTGCTGATCTACTAAAATGTAGTAGAAATAAATGTCATGAAAAATGCGTGTAGCACTGTTTGCTATGAAATAATAAAATTTTGAAATTTTATTTCATAGTAAATACGTGTTATATAGTAATTACAAAATTCTGATTTTTATTTGTTAAAAATAGAAAAAAATACGTTGTACTAATAATCTGTTTCAATATACATTAGAGAAACTTTTTAAAAAAACAAAAGTAAGATTTGAGCCTACAGCACAGAGCTATGCTAGTTAACAAATTATCATATAATATGATATATAAAAGAATATGAAAAATTTTAAATTCATTTTTCTTGCAAACATTTTAAGCTCTTCAGCTTAAAATCTTGCATTTAACAGTGCAGAATAACAAAGCATAGAACATATAAATTGGAACAAATTCAAAATTAAAATTTAGAACATTTATAATAAATTTTTGTATAAAATTAAAAGAAATACAAAAGAAGTATAAAAAGAAATTAAAAAAAAACTAAAAATGAAAAGTAAGAAAAGTTGTACTAATTCAAGAACAACCAATTAGGTAAACTTTGTTATTCATCTGTTTGGATCAGCCTTATTATATTATTAATATGCAGGATGCATATGAATTTGGCAATGTGTAGATATAATTGGAGTTCACCAACCATATCCAACCATTGCCAAATTCATATGCATCCTGCATATTAATTAATAATATAATAATGCTGATATAAAATTGCTCTAAAAATTATTATTGAAGCATGACCATATCATTTCTTAACATTGATTTGTTTCATAATTCTGACTAATTGTCATTTAGTATAATCCTGTTTATATTTTAAAAATAGACTTAAATGTTCATATGGAAAGAAAATCAAGGGAGATAATAGCATCTTACTAGCATTTATACAAGAGAAGAAATTACATCAGAGTATAAGATAGATGTTTATGTGCAAATAAGTGTGGTTTCTGTATCTTTAACTAGTTCATCTTAACTGAAATAAAAGAAAAATGAAAGGTTTATGAAATCTCAAATTTTCACGAAAGATCCAATGGATTTGTTGATGGTCAAGGTTTTTAGATCAAACTATTTTCCAGAAGAGTTATAATACAAGGTATCATTTAGAGCAGTAGTACCAAGATTTCCTGGAATGGTCATAACTCAAAGTAAGATGACCACTTACACCAATTTATAGCAAAACATTTTCACCTATTATTTATATGAAAATAAGCTATATGTAATTATTTGAAAAAGGTTTTACATAGGATTCCATATACTATTACTTGCTCTATAAATGTTACAAATTCATTGACTGGGATAACTCCCACAAACATCAATGTATTAACAATATGTAACTATGTTAACTAACTACCTTCTGTTTATATTGGAGATTTAATTATATTAAGATTGACATATTACATTATATGTGGAAGTTAATGCAACATTACCTTCTATTTATAATGTAATATGTCAAAAATGCAAGTTTACTCATACACTTGAGTTCTTGGATATTATTGTACATAATCTTTCTGATGGAATGATGACAGTTTTATCAGATATTTGTCTTTGTGTGATAGCAATGGGCTTCTCATAAACAGGTGTTGCAACTGAAATAGTTGTGGGTTGAGGCACAAATAAAAAAAAACTTGTAAATACATCTTAATGATTGTTTGATATTTGTATAATGTGAAATGATGCATAGTATACCAATGGTTTTATAGATGACATTAAGAACAAGGTAATAAGTATTAGGTTAAATTTAGAACAGTGTATTTATAAATTATTTATACATATATTATTTTCAAATTAAATAATGCTTATGGTACTAAGGTATATCAAAGATCTGACATTTATACTATCATACATACACTGGAAAACATATGATTTATTACAAATTTGCTGCTTCTTGTAGTCTGCTTGTTTGTGTCTTCTTGTGCTCAATATTACATATCAATAGAGAGAGAGAACTAAATGGAATCCGATAAATAGCTAATGAGCATGGTTTCTCTAAAAATAATAATCATGATCTAGTTAAAACTTAAAATACAATGTAGTAAAAACTAGTAGTAAAAGATTTGATAGGATATTGGCAACATTTTTGCCAATAACCAAGACCTTTAAAGGCATGCCAGTGGATATTATTAAATTTCATGATTAAAAACAATAATAAACTATACTGGAATTAGAATAATTATAAAAAACACCACCTTTTTAATCATCCGGCAAACCAAGTTTTTTACATTATTAAATATTTTTCTAATAAAATAAAGACACTGAATTCAGCATTACATGCATACGTTTTTTATCGCAAGCACTTTCGACAAACTTATAGTTGTCATCCTTGGGTGAATACAGAGATTTACCGAAAAATTAAACGAAATAATCCAATGTACAATAGAATGCATAAAATGACTATAAGTTCGTTGAAAGTGCTTGCGATAAAAAATGTATGCATGTAACGCTGAACTCAGTGTCTTTATTTTATTATACAATATTTTGGCGTGATAGTCATCCTATTGATTACTAAATATTTTTTCTGGATGATTAAAAAGGTGTTGTTTTTTATAATTATTCCATGATTAGATAGATTGTATGATCTTACATTCAGATGAAGCTAGAACAGATAATTTAGGTGAAGTTGATATGTATGTGATAAGATTATTAATAAGCAAGAAGATTGATCTAATTGTGAAATCAATATAATATGAATCTCCCAGGAAAATTAAAGAACATTACTTTGTTTCTAAAGTGATAAAAACCAGTGCTTCCTCCTTCACTATATGGGCCTTACTTGACAGAGGGACAAAAATATGGAAAAAAATCAGTGTTAATTAAAGAATAGTATGATGATATCTTAAGAATTTTACAGCAGTTTTACATCTGTTTGGATCAGCCTTATTATATTATTAATATAAGGATGCATATGAATTTGGCAATGGGTGGATATAATTGGAGAACTGTTGATGATTCTTTCTGCACAAGACAGGTAAATTTTGCTATCAATCAAATTTATATTTGATTGATCTTGAATTAGTACAAAAATTTCTTTTCTCTTCATATTTTAAGCTAATTTTTTAATTTTGACTTATTTCATATATTCTTTTGTATTTCTTCTAATATTATATAAAAATCCTATTCTATTGTGTGTTAATTTTGAATACTTAATTTTGTTCTAGTGTGTGTAATCTACACTACATTATTCTAAACTGTTAAATGCAAGATTTTAAGCTGAAAATGACCAGTTCTTGTTCAAAAGTGTTTGTTTCAAGGAGCCAACATTGTTATTATGACAAGTTAAAACTTGTGATTTAAAAATTGCTGTGCTTCTAAAAAAAATTTAATTTTACACTTTCTCTCTATGAACACATTTTTTCTGTTATGTTGTAAACTAATCTATATTTGATATATTTTGATGATAAATTTGAAGATATTTAAGCATTACCTGCCACATTTAGAACAAATTTATTACTACTATTAATGATGATAAATTTTAGATATGCATATTAAATAAATTTAGAATGCATTTAGCATAGAATATACCGTAAAGAATATATTTAACGTTTAAGCAGGCTGTCTAAACCTTGGATGAGGCTCGGGGTAGAGCTGGCCATTTTTTAACAGATAAAAGAAACATGCTACGTATTTTATTAATAAAAGTGGTCTTAGGTTTTATTTTTGTTACTAAAAATAACATTAATTTATAGAGGTTAAACCGTTTCAGGCACTAAGTTCTCTCTGGGCCTGGGAAAAAATCCTCTTGATGGCCCTGTGCTCGAGATATCAAATCTACAAAGAGAATTAGCAAGAATGTTTAGCTAGAAGAGTTCTGGAATTAATAATTTTTTAATTTTAAATTTAGTTTTTAAATACATAATTTCAATTTTATCTATTATTGCTTTCTAATAATTCTCTATGCTTTATATGCAGCATTTGGAAATGTAATCTGTAAGTAATAGTAAAATATAATCATATGGTAATTGTATTTTTAGTTTTATATAATATAATAGGAATAAATTTTTAAACACTTACTTATGAATTACTAATTGTTTAGAAATGCTTTTTTTTATGTAAAAGGAAGAACAAAACAGAGGAAAACCTAACTGGGAACATTTAAATGACGAATTACATGTTTTAATCACTGTTGAAGATACAGCAAATCGATCAGCTGTGAAATTACAGAGAGCTGTTGAAGAAATTAAAAAACTTCTTATACCAGTTGTAAGTTCATTTTAATTATGTAAATTTTTTGTGATTACTAAGATATATGTCCAAATATAATTGAAATCTTCACATAAAAGCTAATAACTGCACTAAGAATTTACTTATTGAAGTATACATTGTCATCAAAAATGTAAAGAAGAAAATTCTGCTAGCAGATTGGAACTATTGATCTTTGAAGGACAGTTTTTTTATCTGTTAAAATATTTCATTGCGATATATTGAAAAATGCACAGCTTTCTGTATCACTAAATTTGATTATATTAAGATAATAGTGGATAATATCTGATAGTAATATGCAAATTAAATTTTTCAATCCAGAAATATTCCCTAAAAGATTAGCAATTTGAATTTATGAACTAAAACTTGCCTTTTTGTTTGTTTTTGTAATTGAAATTTTTCCCTTCTCTTTCATTTTAAATTATCTAGACTTTTATTAGTCAGTTCAATAAGGATATAAATTGAATTTTAAAGATGTTATAATTTTTAATAATCTAATCAGTTATTGTTTTCAATAGGAAAATTGCTAATTACATATTTAGTCACCATATATAATAATTTTGTTTTTAAACTCTTACATTAAAGTACTTGTTATAGAAGTGAGTTAACAAGTAAATATTAATTTTTTCCCAAAAATTATTCAAAGAATTTATTTTATACATATCAATAATTATGTATATGTATGAAGTATTTGCATTTTTACCAAATTACTTAGTAATTATTTAGCTTTAATAGCCCAGTAAAGAAATTTGGCTGTTTGTTTGATATTTGAAAACTATGATTTTTGACTTTTAAGTATATAATTTAAAGTAATATAATATATATGATATGATATTAAAATGAAATTGCATGCTTACAAATTACTAAATTAATATATAAATTCTGAATTTGTAGACTGAAGGGGAAGATGAATTAAAAAAGAGGCAGCTAATGGAATTGGCCATTATAAATGGAACTTACAGAGATAGCAGCAGTATGTATCATTTAAATAGATACAAAATCTATAATACTAAAAATATATATATATATGGTGTGCTACAAAAAGTAGCAAGAACTGGATTTTAATTGTGTAATAGATCAAGTACTAATATATTATCTGGAAAAAAACAAATGCTTTACTATTACTTTAGTAATGCAGAAGAATTTTTGATTTTAATATTAAAGAAGTTTTTAAATTGCATTTTAAAATATTAAATTTATCATTTCTAATAACCTAAATTATTTTGTATGTTATGTGGATTGTTTAAAAGGCAAATTGTTTTCAGTGTTAAATTTATATTATTATTAAGATGTGGTAAATTTTTAAATACATAATAAATGAATTGCCAGTTCTAATTGTTTTTAATCACAGCCACTAGTTTTAGAATAAGTCTTAAATTATTTGGAAGTGATTATAATTAATTAAAATTATTAATAATAAACGTTTTACTTCACTGTTTATATTAACAAATTTATTTTCAATAGTTCATTAAATGTATATACTATTAGATTATAAAATAGATCTCCTAGTTCCTTGTTGTTAGTAGAACAATTAAGTAGTAGTATTGTTAGTTTGAGTAAGTAACAGAATGTCATGCCTGTGGAGTATGTATGCACATAAAAATACACTAGCTCACACTGAAAACAAGTTATAACCATACAGTACATTAGTTATATTTGAAAATTTAGTAAGTTACATAACTCATTAAAATATTTGTGAAAGCTAAGAGCATAATTGTGATAATTGATTAATACAATAAATCTGACTTACGGAACCTGTAACCGATGAATATCACTTTTTCTTTCAAAAATCAAACGTTTTCATAACCCCTTCTGGGTTCTTCATCAGGATAACAGCTGGATCGAATAGTGATTTTCAAGAAGTTTGAATGAATCCAAACTTGAATCGTTCCATTCGCTTAATCCGTCACGTGATACGATTGAAACTGTTCTATTTCGACAGTCGATGTTCAAATTTAAGAGAACGATCCAAAACATGTTATTGAGATATAAAGATTATTTAATATTCTCGTGTTCCCTAATATCGTTTATTTTTAAGGCTTAATATAATTTCCTTATCACTCTTTATGGAGTAGGTTTTGCCACGCCATGGAAAGGCTGATCTCTTCTCTTGAATTAATACACTCGGATTTGTCATACGCCCTAAAAATTTCCATCTCTTCTAGCCATTTTAGTTGGTGAATATGTGGTGTGGAGGCAATTATCCGTGCTGCATTGAAGTCCGCTACTATTTCGGGATCAGTGGCATAGGTGGAGAGTGAGGTTGTGTGCCTGTTATGATGTATATCCGAAATATGTTCTTTTAATCTAACCTCTAACGAGCGTTTAGTTGATCCCACTATACCAGGTCTCTGTTGAACCTGTTATCCCTTATAGGAATTTTATATACTCCTGATATCCTCTCCATCCTGGGTCCGTCTTTTTCATTACGTAGGATGTCAAACAAGGTGCTGCATCTTCTGTGTGCTATGTTAACATTTCGTTGTTTAGCAATGGTGTTGTACAGGGACTTCAATAGAGGGTTGAACTTAATGGGTATCCTCATATTTTCTATATTATTGCTTGTGTTTTGCATGTTGATTACAATGTTGGAAGAAGCCTGTGTTTGTTTGTGGCGCTCTGCGATCTTTTGTATAATATTTCGGTACCCATGTGATATGGCGATACTTTCCAAGTATTTTAACTCCTCCGTTAGTGCTTTTTGTGTGGAAGAGTGTGTGTAAGCTTGTTTAACCAATGCCCTAAAAGCCGCCATTTTGTACTGGAAGGGATCACATGAGCTTACTGGTATGTATGCCGATACATTAGTAGGTTTGCGAAAAACCAATGTGCGGATGATGGAATCATCAAATCTTATGTCCAAATCCAGGAAATGTACTCTGGTGTTACTGTGTTGTTCATCTCTAATGTCAGTCCATACGGGTTGTCATTCATTTCGTCTAAAAAACAGGCTAAGTTGGGAGTTGTCCTCCATAGGATGATGATGTCGTCGACATATCTTTTGTATAGTATAATGTCGTGGAGGAATGTAGGCAATGTCCTGTTTTCCAATTGTCTAATAACTAGTTCACATAAATCCCCGGATACCAAACTACCCATGGGAACACCTCTTGTTTGTGTGTACAACTTACCTTTAAATTGAAACACCGAGTTGTAACAAATTAAATGGGCCAATTCTAGTGCCTGATGATGTAGCTCATTGGAGCCTAATTTTTCAAAACGAAAGTCCCTTAGGGCGCAGAAGCATGGAGGAAGTTCAATCGACGGGTATAAGGATCTAAAATCCAATATTGTAGCATAACATGGAGAGGTGACGTCACCATCTTGAGTTGTTCTATTAATTTCAACGTGTTGGAGATGGAAAATTGGTATCCCTGAAGGCGTGGAGTAAGAATGTTGTGTACCTCTTCCTCTAGCTTTCGTGTGGGCACTTTGGCCCTATCCACCACTGGGCGTAGCTGTTTCCCTTCCTTATGTGTTTTAGCAAAAGCAAATAATTTTGGGGCATCCGGTGCGTCCATTATAATGTTCTTCAATTTCAATTTGGTAGCTAACTTCGTAGAGGCGAAGCGTTTGACTCTTGAGTGTATCTTATCTATCATGTTATATTGAACCTTGGAAAGTATCGCCAGATCACACGGATACCGAAATATTATACAAAAGATCGCAGAGCGCCACAAACAAACACAGGCTTCTTCCAACATTGTAATCAACATGCAAAACACAAGCAATAATATAGAAAATATGAGGATACCCATTAAGTTCAACCCTCTATTGAAGTCCCTGTACAACACCATTGCTAAACAACGAAATGTTAACATAGCACACAGAAGATGCAGCACCTTGTTTGACATCCTACGTAATGAAAAAGACGGATCCAGGACGGAGAGGATATCAGGAGTATATAAAATTCCTATAAGGGATAACAGGTTCAACAGAGATCTGGTATACGTGGGATCAACTAAACGCTCGTTAGAGGTTAGATTAAAAGAACATATTTCGGATATACATCATAACAGGCACACAACCTCACTCTCCACCTATGCCACTGATCCCGAAATAGTAGCGGACTTCAATGCAGCACGGATAATTGCCTCCACACCACATATTCACCAACTAAAATGGCTAGAAGAGATGGAAATTTTTAGGGCGTATGACAAATCCGAGTGTATTAATTCAAGAGAAGAGATCAGCCTTTCCATGGCGTGGCAAAACCTACTCCATAAAGAGTGATAAGGAAATTATATTAAGCCTTAAAAATAAACGATATTAGGGAACACGAGAATATTAAATAATCTTTATATCTCAATAACATGTTTTGGATCGTTCTCTTAAATTTGAACATCGACTGTCGAAATAGAACAGTTTCAATCGTATCACGTGACGGATTAAGCGAATGGAACGATTCAAGTTTGGATTCATTCAAACTTCTTGAAAATCACTATTCGATCCAGCTGTTATCCTGATGAAGAACCCAGAAGGGGTTATGAAAACGTTTGATTTTTGAAAGAAAAAGTGATATTCATCGGTTACAGGTTCCGTAAGTCAGATTTATTGTATTATATACAACCCAATGTGCAGTTGATAGTATATTATTATATAATTGATTAATCTTAATACCTATATCTTCATATTTCAATTTTTTTACTATGTTTTTCATTTTGCATTTAAAATTGTTTTTCTAGTTGACACAAAAATACAAAAATAGATTTAAAAAAAAAAAATTAGGAAAAACAAAGCAGTAATAAAATGCATTGAATAATCAGTGGAAATTTGTTGGTGATATTAATCTTTTCTTATAGGTTTCTGTTTTTATGTAAATTAATGTTTAAAAGTTCCACAGGCAGACCAATAGTAAGATGGATATCTTTTTTATTTTTTTGTATTCTAAGAAACACCTGATAGTTTCAAAATATTAGTTTTAGACTCTTGGTAAGTATTACCAATTAAAGTATTAAAATTTTTCTTGATGGTATTTGAAAGTTTTGCAAAAATTTACATGTTTAAAAAACTTTTAAATTATGAAACTTTATTAAGCAGTTCACAAAGAAATTTATATACTAAATAACTGATTTTTTCTTGCAGACTTAATATCTGCTAAGTAACATTTTTCTAGGATGTTTCAGGTTTTAATTCTAATTAAAATAAATCTTGTAAATTGACAACTCAATCTGCTTGACTGAATGATTCATATTCTAATACGATCTGGACACCTGTAATTTTTTTAAGAGTAATTCAAGTATGCATATAATTTTCTATTCACACATTTGACAACTGTTTTTTGAGCTGCTCATAATTGGAAAAATTGAAGCTACAAAATGTAATTTATTGTTCACTGAAAGCTTCAGGAATATTTTAATTTTTTTTAAATATTTATAAGATGAAATGTTTTCATAAAACTAAATTCTAATGTAATGTAATCTGTTATAAAAAGTTTTTGACATTGCAATTTTATGATTCAGTATCCATTATAACAATATATAAAAGTTATAAGAAAATATTTTATACTTACAAGCATTTGTGTAAATTTAACTTTTTTATTTTACAAATATTTTTATAATAAAAAAGTTAAATAATTTTTCATATAGGGAATTTCAGTAATTAATAATTAACCAGCATCTATCAGATGTTGGATTGTTTCAATAATTTTGCAATTATAGCTAAGATAATATCATCTTTCATAAGTAATGATTAATGCAAAATATTTATTTATTTTTTGAACATTTCATATATTTGTATTTCATTCTAATAGCTGTTTAAACTCTAAAAAACTTTCAATTATTTTGATAGTTATTTCAGTAATGAGATTTGTGAATGATCTTCATGATCTTTATTAATCGGTAAAGTTTACAAACTTAAAAGTTGTCAGTTATCCATTTATTTAAGTTTATAATAATCCAATTTTGATATTATTTTTCATTAGAGTATAGTCCAAGATTCTAATTTGTAATTTTTAGTGTGGTTTTTTAATATTTTTAGAATTTTTAGTATATAAATTCTAAATTGATAATTTTTAAATATTTAAATTATTTAATTTAAACATACATAATATATTATCATGTTTATGCTTAAAAATATTTTACATTAATTTTTTTCTATTATAAAATTATAAAAGCATTTTAATTACAAATTGACTGCCTTATTAATTTTTAGAGGCAGAACCACCTCGTCTTATTGCACCACCAATGGCTATTTCAAGTCCTCTTCGTGCACAAGCCACTCCTTTAGGAGCACCGCTAATATTATCTCCTCGTATACCAGTGCCAACGACAGCAGCTTTATTAAATGGAAGTGCACCACCACCTCTTATCACACCCACTGAGGCTGGGCTACTTTACACAACATATGCAGATTATCATCAATATGCTGCCTTAGCATCCCCATTATTGGCTGAATATCCAACTGAACATACTGCAACTGGTGGGTTATTTGGACGGTAGAGTTATGAGAATTATATATAAATATATATACATATATACTTTTTTCTTTGAGACCAAGTTTAGAATTATCAGATCTGCTTGATAAATTGCATTAAAACATTTAGTAAATATCACAGTAAAAATTTATATATTCATTGTCATTGTTGCAATATGTCATTGCCCATATATTTATAAAGGACTGTGATACATAAATTGACTCCCCACAAGGATGTCCATTTGTTGCTGTTAGATTTTTGTGTATGTGTCATAAAGAATATACAAACATGCATTGTTTTCCAAAATATAAAGCTTTATGCCATCTCTTGGTGCGACCAATCTCTTTAGAATCGGCAATCGTGCGATTTAATAATTTATATTCTCTGAAATTTTCTTATTGAAAAGAATACCAGTTTATTTTTCTTTTTGTTAAATAGTCTTGATTTTAAAATTACAATATACAATGCATGTCTGAAATCTGTGTAATTGCTTGCATGTCTTGTATTATCTCAGGGATGTATGTTCTATATTCTGCAGTACAAAGTTGCAGATAATTTTTCTGACATTAGATTACCTCATGCCATTTTTATTATGTATTTTATTTTTTTACTGTTCTGCAACAAAAACTTGCCTGGTCAAATCCACTCCTGGAAACTGCAGAGATTAGAAGAAAAAAATTGTGGGTGGACATCATTTATTTATAATCTTTTGAGAAAGGGCATTCATTATTTCTATTACAGAGGTATGTTTTTTGTTTTGTTTTTAGCATTAAGTTTTGAAGTTATTTAAGAGTGACTTCTAAATTTGTAAGTCACAAGGTATATTCCCTCATAAGCATTGTGACATTTCGATATAGAATATATTTGAGGTGTAAATGTTTTGATTATATATATTATATTATGTGCATATTTAAGAAATTTCATTATGGAAAAACGGGAAATGGGGCCAACGTGTGAAAATGTGTCCCGGAAATTTTGCAGAATATTCTGCAGTTTGTGACTTGGGTGGCTGGCCCTATTGAACAGTCATGAACTTTGTTGTGTTTTGATATTTTTTTCATTTTTTGCTTATATTTCATGGTGCATTAGAGAAGCTGTGAGAGACAGCTTAATGCTATGGCTTCATTTTCTTAGCATTGTTTTAAGTCATTGAAGTTACTGTTGCTTTGTATTATTTTCTGATGAATTCATTCCATAGTGTCTTCGTTAGTGGACCAGGTGGGAATGACCAGGTCAGTCCTTAGCAATTAATTTCTTGGAGAATTATTTCTCTTTATGCTGTGAATAATAATAATGTAATTTGTGAGTGCCATATTAAAATTATTTAATGATTTGCAAAATTTTCAATAATAACTAATCCCAATTAATTTGGGACCATTTGTTAATAATAAATTAATATATTATGCTTTAAAAAATCCTTAATATAAACTTCTATCAAAAGAAAATAAATTGCATGCAGTGCATCCATATTTAATAAATAAGAATTTTGATAAAATTGCTTTTATGATTATACTTTTAGGTCTATATTATAGGAATTAATATGATCATGAGTAAACTTCTTATTTTTATTGGTAGGAATAAAAGTAATTCAAAAACAAAAAAATTTTTTTTAACAAGAAGATTGAAGTGACTAGTTTACGAGTCATTTGATCAGCATAAAAATATGTTTTGCATTCAATTTTTCTATCCTTCCTGTATATATTTAGGTGCTGTACTAAAGCAGAGAAGACATTTGAATTTACGAGAACATCCCTACCAGAGAGCTGGATCTCTGTCATAATGTAGACCAAGGTTGGTTGCATGTTGCATAATTGTTTGAGTAGTCACTACACACACTTTTTTTTCCTTAATTGTCTTTGCTTGAGTTAATTTGAGATAAGATTAGATATATATATATATATATCTTTTGTGTATATCATATTATATTTTCTATTAAAATAATGTAGGAAAAAATTGCCAAGGACTGACTATTACACTATAGATTGTGTTTTTATCAAATTTTCAAATTATTTTGCAATAATGAAATAGCCTGATTTTATTTTTGATATTGGTTATCTTCTATACTTCGCAATACAATGGGAAAGGGTCAGCCTGCCTTACAATACTATGTGCCATTTACAGGTTTAAAAACTTGCCAAATATACAGAAACTTTATTATTACTGATATTATATCTTTTTTTCATACATAGTTTTAATATCATTTTACATCTGAAACAGTGTTCATAGTAGTAATAATGCTTATAATTCAGTTTTGCAAACTAAATTTTCCTATCATTGGTTTATAAATTTTAAAATAGAAAATTCTCATGCTCAACAGTTGCCAAAAAGTGTTGCTCAATATATCATCTTTCTCCATATATATATATATATAAATATATATTATATAAACATATATAATATATATATGTATAATGATTATAATAATGTAATGTATCTATATGTAGTAGCCTTTTGAGAAAATGTATAATAGTTTGTAAATATTGAAATGTTGTACTCTTAAGGCTACAGGTTAAGTCCAAAGAAGTTTCAAGTTGCAAAATGCAACGCAACCAGATATTTATAATATAAAATTTGCTAATTGCTGGAAAAAAAGTTGGTTGTGTTGACTAATTCAGAAGCTTTTCAATAAAATATCATAGGCAGGTATAATAGTTAAAGCCCTGTAATTTACAAAGGATGCTTTTTCTGTCAGTGTCTTTCTATGCTACTGATATCTAATGCTTTCTAGAAAAAATTTGACCAAAATATTTACCAATTTTAGGTAAATATATAAATATATATATATGTATTTAATTTTAAAACAGCTGTGATTTATTTTGCATTTATGCATTCTTCGGGATTATTAGAAAAAAAATAATTAAAATCTTGTTAACTTATATTACCTAATCATTTTTAATAACAAACTGAAATCCTAGCTTCTGTTTCAGACTAAACTAACAAGTTCTTTTTTTCTCTTGTTCATATTTAACCCCAGCCTTCATCATACCACCAACACCAACATGACAGCTGAGGCTACTAACCCACCCGCTGTGATTCCTACTGATGCTCGTGTGTCTTAGCTACACCAAGCTGGCCACGCAAAGCAGCCGTTAGTGCTCTCTACCCTTCGTTGCCAAGATAAACAACTAACTAGAAGGTGGTCAAATGAATAGTGGTGTGCTTTACCAGCTGAAAAACTGTGGTAATGTCATCATTTTCTCTGTGGTTTTTTAGGGTATAATTTAACTTTTTCCCTACTTGATAATAGAAATAACAGATGTTCTAATCTAACCAATTATTGTTACTTGGAAGTGGGTAGAATTCTTAACTAACATTTATCTATGCTGGTGCAATAAGGCAGCTGCCGTTTTAACAATTAAATGTTACATTTGTTTTTTTTTGTTTGGAACATTCCATCATGCCAAAATGAAATGTATTTGATAAATCTATCAATAGTTAAAGTAATTTAAATTCTCAAGTGATTTTTGCAATCTTGTATATGTTTATGGGTTAGAACTAAGCATGTAATGTGGTGTGATGGTATTTCTGTCAGGGCAGCTCTTGGTACTTAATGTAATTTTAAATTGATTTCAAATAATACTGATTGTAGCTTTTGAATCAGTAAAGAATCATTTACAATTCTTATTTTGCTGCAGTGCAAGTGTGGTCATAATTGAATAAATACTTAAATTTGAAAATGCAAAATTTGGCTTGTAACTGCAGTTGTAAAACCTCAATATTGCTTGTCCAATTATTGTTGTTGTATGCCCTTCACGTTCTACAGGGTGCAAAGTGATTACAGTTTTTAGATGTCTCTCAGTTATTGAATCTCAGTGTTAGAATGTTTGTTGTACTTATTATTATTATTATATTATTATTATTATTATTATTATATTATTATTATTATTATATTATTATTTTTATGTCAAATTCCGACAGTCTCTTTGTTGGACTCTATCTTTTGGTTATGGAAATTCTGTTTTTTTCTAAGCCAGCCTTTCTGACAAATTTAGCACTATCTGAACAGCAGATGTGTGCCATGTTTTTAGTTAAGATAAAAACCAGTGGCTTGGTCACACTTAACAATGTGCCCTGGTTAAATTTTAGTGCCAAATTTCCATTAATATTTAGACTGTAAGTCAATATCCATTCCAGCTTCATTTCATTATTAAACCTCTGTCAAAAATGAAATTGAATACTCTATTTTTCAGTGTGTCTACATAAACTATTACAGTGACTATAATAATGTTGTTACATGAACATGTTGTTTGTGTTATATATAAATATATATATATCGACGATTGTTAGAAATGCTGGCTTTTAGGATAATTTGGCACTTACTTTTGCCAACAAATAGATCTGATTTAGAGATGTAGAGAGAAGACATGGTATTTTATCAGCCATGGACAAGGCAAAAATGCCATGTTGTTCTTTGTCTTATTGGTTGTGCCCAGAGACTCTAACATATTAGAGTTTTGCTGTTGTGATGTTTTGTACTTAATGCCTGCCACAAAAAAGTTGCAATGTATGTATAATCGTTTGTTCATGTAAAGAGAACTCGAATTGCCGTCCATAATACAAACGTGTAAAAAAAACATTAAAATTTCAAGACATCCTCATCTTTGTTGTATAAATCATAAATGTGGCAGGCTTTGAAAATGCTTCCGAACAAAAAATGTCAAACAGTATATTGTTAAAGCATTACTTCATGAATGTACTTAAAACATTCTGTTCATGGCAATAAAGTTTGTTCCCAGTTCTATGACTTGCTTTTTATTTATAACATAAATGCAGTAATTTAATATTTCTAAATTAAACAGTAAAAAATTTATATATAAATCTCTTAATACTTTCAAAGGTAATTATTAACTGAAGTAATACATGTTAAAATAATTTTCTCCTAAACAATTGAATTAAATGTGTGAAATGAATGCATTTTTTTAAAATCTAAAATTTGATTTTATTAATTTTTTTAAAATGCTTTAATTTATTTTAAAGTTTTATAGTAATTTAAGATTTAAATTGAATAAATGTGTTTATTTTAGAAAGAATGCCAGAAAGTAGGGGAAAAAATCAAGAAAGTTTGTCATGTTTTAATTCATCATCAAGTTGTAATAAAAATAAAGATTTTATTTTTTTACCCAAATATAATTTTTGTTTTTAAGCAATTAATATATATATGAATACATATTACAGTCAGTTATTTATATTTTAATTTTCAAGTGTTTGTCAAAAAATCTAAAAAATTGCAACATATTTTATTATTTACCATTTTATATATTGATATAAAGAGCAATAAGTATAATTTTTGAGTTTTCTAGGTCTTACGAAACTATTTACTTGAATATAACTTTCCAAATTGATAGAAGCTTAAAGAAAAAGCACGATTTTAAATAACGTATATATATAAAGGTAATGAATTAAAACTTTTATAAGTTTTTTTACAATTATTAAAAATTCGTTAAAATTAGAATAATTTTCTGCTTATGAACTTTTTCTTTGTCATAGTTTAAAAATTTTTATTATAAAAATAAGTTTGTTACTAAGAAAACTTATGAAAATTCAGACTGATTTGTAAATATTTAAAATTTTAAAGTCCACTTTCGTAATTCTTATACTTCAAACTTTTCATTAATAGCTTTATAAAAAGTAAAATTTTTAAACAGATCAGTGTATGTTTAAGATTAATTTGCTAAAATATTCTAATAAAACATATATAGATTTTGTAATTATTATTTCAAAATAAATTATGTAAATTTTACAATATTCACAGATGTTAAATCCATGACCACCAAGTACTAAAAACTTATTTCATGATTATGTGCAATTTAAAGGTTATATCAAAACATTATATAAAATATTTTGTTACAAAGTAATAATATATCAGGAGCAATGAACATGTGATAATTTATCTTTGAAAACAAAATATAAATTTGTCTAACTATAAATTCAGTGACAAATTAACACATACATGTGTGTGGGACATTATTAGTTCTTGCAATATAAACTATCTTGACTAAGTTTGAGTCTGCCTTTCTATCACTTGTGAGTAAAATCTCTAACCTTGAATCCTCTTTTTCTAATCTCTCTAAGTTAAACTAAATTATTAATCCTGGCAAACAACCTGTATAATATATATTTTTCTCCTAAAGTCAAACAAAATTTTTTGTATTTCAACATTGTTCTCAAGTTGAACTAGTCAAAGCAGGTGCCAACCAACCTAAGTTCCACAAATCCCTGATCAAACAGCCTTAATACAGCTGGATAAGCAAGCCAATTTAGCAGATTTTTTGCTAAATCTAAAACTTAACTTTTAAGCTGTCTGACAATGCTAAAGATATGTTCATCTGGCTGAAATGTTAATTTATCATGGTCTCTCTTCTCTGCCTACTGTGAAATAAAGTTTAAATAAAACTACAATAATGAAAACACTAAATAATGTTTAGTGTTTAATTTCTATTGGAAAATACAGGAAATCCTCATTAGTTCAAAATTCAAGGGAGGAAATAATCACTGTTGAATTATTGGGTTTTGAATTATCTGAGATTTACATTTTCTGTACAATATGCCAATTACATGTAACTGATATAATTTTTGAGCAAACGGACATATACAGAATGCTAATTTTGTTAATTAATAATATGTATAAACTGCAGGTAAGCGAAATGTGTCCAGAGAGATCCTCACAGATTGCCAGATGGGTTTTATAAAAATAATACGTTCCATATTTTGAAACCATGTTGTATCTTTATATTTATTTTTTAAATTGCAATTTAGTGTAATAACCAACACTTGGTACAACATAATGAATGTTGTACCAAGTGTTGGTTATTACGCTAAATTGCGATTTATAACCCTCCGTAAGTCGCTAGGAATGGGGCCCTTACTTGAGTCGCATGGGTCTTACAGACCCAGTGTTTTTAATATGAAATAATTCAATTTTATCTATCGCGTAAAGAAACTACAGTTTCTTAGTTGGATTCTGCGCTTTGTTTTCTATCTAGTGATATAAATTACTTGCGTATTGACAAAATGAATTTATTAATATTTATTTTTATGTAATTCGATACGAAAAACGCAAAAAAATAAACATATCAAATTTCAACTCGCTGTAATTTATCTCCTGTTTCACCGATTGCCATCGGGTTTGTTTGTAAGTGGGGAAGAAATATGACACTTTCAAGCGAAGTGAGTAGAACTTTTGCACTACTGCGAGAAAATTTGTCAACCGACCCCGCGTTACCCCCTACCGCGAAAGTCAATAAACGTTAATTGTTTTATGACTCTATTTTCAACACTTCTTTTCTGAGTTGTAAATCGACTAATTGACAAAGATTTTACTTCATTTTACTCATAAGAATGTTGTCTTTATGATTTAATAGATAGTTTCGTATGATTTTTAGACATAAATTTTATTTTTAATTTTTTATCTGATATAGTCGTGTGTTAGGCTTAACTCGATCACCTATTTTCAAAAATTGACATCGTTCAAAATATTATAGAATCCATCAAAATTATTTGCTTATAGTTTAGTTATAAATGTTTTCTGTGCATGAAAAGAAGCGATCGAAAAAATAATGGGTGGACCATCAAAAATTCGGCAATTTACGACATGCTCTCAATTCTGAAATTTGTTTTCTTCATAATATAAAATTTTTACAAAATAATACTTAAAAAATACATCCATGTCAATACCTGAATGTTATAAAAATGCAATTATCAAAAATTTTGTAATTTTCACAATTTGTATTGTCATAATTTATTTTTGTTTTTTTCTGTCGCGCGTTGCGTATTGCGCGACAACAAAGTCGTAACGCGATTAAACGCAGCGATTTCATTTATAATTACTTAAAATGTAGTTTACGTTCTTGTTTTAGTTTTGTTTTGTTGTTTAGCGATGGAAAATAAATAGATAATAATTGCAGATAACAATTTAAAGTATTTTTATCAGATTAATTTAGATTATTTGATTTTACAATAATGATAGCTATGCGATATGATTGTCGCATAGTTGTAATTTTTCACTTTATATCTAATTAGCTCTCATAATGTTTAGGGGCTAATTAGCTAACATGTAGTTCTTTTATTTCGTTTGATCGAGTAAGCATCTTCTCAGAATTGTCTTGTGGGAAATTGACTGCGATAAGAATTAGCCTTTCACTTAAATCAATGTCAGAATGTAAATAAAAGTTAGTTAATCGCCATTTTCATCGTTTTCAGCTCTAATTTCGCTACTTTTCATTTTAATTGACGTTATTTAAACAAATGTTTGTTTTGTCAGGAACATTCAGGAGTAAAATTACCAGAATTACGGCTCTAAAATGAAGAAGATAGCTATTTGTAAGGTTTGCTTACATTCTGACTTTAATCACGTTGATTGGTTCTTCGCGGGAAAATCCAGACCAGATGGTTCTGAAGAAACCTCTCATTCGTTGAACTTAAATCAGTCATAATATAAATTACCAATTAGAGTGTAATAGGCGTAGAAACAAAAATTTTAAAGCCAATTAACAGCAATAACATCTTCCATAGACTTACTATAGAGAGTTGGAGTTTCCCGGGAATATTTATTGCTAGACAGTTTTGAGAACATGCTTACTCGTATATACATTGTGAAACAATATTTAATTAACAATTTATAGCTCAAAACGCGAATAAAACAAGCGAATTTATAGCGATTGTTTACATTTGATTTCCAAGATCATTGCCGAAAGGGGGGAGATATTTCCCGGCAATTTATAGCTAGACTGTTTTCACAAGTTTCCCATTGGTTAGTAAATGTAAAAAAATGCCAACTTGCATCGTCTAATATACGAAGAATCATCATAAGTAATATATAAAAATTATATGATAAAAATAGAATAATAATTAAAATGATTAAAAGTTAATTAGACATTAATTTTGAAAACAATATTATTAAAAAAAAAAAAACAAAAATATAAATATATAAATAAATAACGATATTATAAAGTATAATAGACACCGCGCGACAACTTCAGCGCGATAAAGTTATTGCGACACTCGCTATCGGCAACGGCGACAAATTAATTGACGTTTTTTTACCCCCTCCGTGAGTCGCATGGGTCTGTCATACCCATGCGACTCGTAAAGCATTTTTTTTCTAAAAAATGAGCGTTGCTATGCAAAAAATTTTAACAGCATGTTAATCTAATTAAAAAGTTTGAGGAATATTAATTTTTTTCAAATTTTTCAAAAAATATTTAATAGTAAAAAATTTTGACTAAAAATCGCGTCGGGTCTGTCAGACCCATGCGACTAACAGAAGGTAAAATAAATAATAATTTCTGCTACATTTTGAGGAATTCTGCTTTATTTTTAAA
Organism: Centruroides sculpturatus; assembly: GCF_000671375.1. Classification (NCBI taxonomy): domain Eukaryota; kingdom Metazoa; phylum Arthropoda; class Arachnida; order Scorpiones; family Buthidae; genus Centruroides; species Centruroides sculpturatus. The sequence continues at coordinate 1,148,125 of NW_019384535.1, read as the reverse complement.
GTGGCCAAAAAAATAGTAAGTTTTCCAATGTAGTAGTGCCTAGAGCCCTACAAATATCTCAATCTGCTAAACCTGTAGCCCAGCCGTATTTTATGAGATAAGAGTAAAAAGGATAGTCCATAGGTAAGGTGACACCTGAAAATGTATTACTATAAAAGCAAAGTCATATTGATCCATTTAGAGGAGTTCTTGATTAACATGTGTAACACAGTTTAGACAGAGTTTTCACTTCAAAATTTGAACTATCAGAGGGAGAATTAATGCAGATTTCTTGTACTGATTTTTCTCATTCATATTTCTATTTAGAGTTCTTTGTGACAGTCCTCTTAAATTTTGTCTTCAGTGTTTTATGAATTCATGACATCTTTTATATTAATAATAATCTATTCACAAACCATCCAAATTTTCCTGTAGATATTTTCCTATAGATACTTTGTAATCAGTAGTGGGAAAATGCCAATTCTGGCTCACTAGAATGAGAATGACCCAAAATTGGAAAATTTCATAATTATGTAATCTCGCCCACCTCATTCACTTGCCTATAAATTTATCAAGCCTCAAAAATCAGAAAATCTACTATGAAGTGAGAATTTTAGCGTGCCTATGACTAGTTACTGACAAACTCAACAATGTGTGCTTTATTTGTGTTGCCGCATTCTCTCGTACCTCTATACACAAATCTTAAATCTCTTAGTTTGTTTAGTTCTTTAATATCTTCATCAGTCAAATTTTTATCAAATCGATCTGGCAGGAGAACTTGAAAATCATCTAACACTACTATTGTTTTATCACCGTAAAGGGTTGATCGATTTGACTTTATGGATTGGATATTTGTAATCAATTTCTAACTCATTTAATTTTTTGTATTTAAGTATTTTGAAGTTTACCAATAGCATTTAGTTTATTCAGAGTCTCCATTTATATAGGAGGAAATTTATTCAATATAATTTATAAATATTGAAATAATACTTTTTCTCTAATTTGGTAGGTAGATAGAACTAATATAGTAAAAACAATGACCAAAAATAAAATAAACTATATATCATATGCTAGAAATACATATACAGTACGAACTTCATTTTCAAGAATGTTCTCGCCATCATATGGATAATTGACAATAGAACTTATTGAAAATTCATCACCAGCTTTAAAAGGAATGTCATATTTATATTCTACATGCTCTTCTCCTTTCATTCGTACTATATCGCCTCTGATTATATCTATAAATATTGCCAAAACTATGCTTAAGTCCTTATTGCTTGTATGATAAAATACTTTTCTAATATGTCCATTTGCTGGCAACAGATATTCCTCGCAAGAAAAATTTAAACGATAAGTCTTTCCTTTCTCTAGTATAAATTGAAATTCAATAATACTTGTAAAGGACACTTCATTATTTTAGTATCAATGTAATATTTATTAGCAACTTCAAATTTTGAAGTAGGTTGTGAAACGTTTATTATTCTGTAATTATTAGCATCAAACGCATCATCCTATAAAACAATTGCATTCTTCTCTAAATATCATTTATTCACAACATTTTTGTCTTCCGTTGGACCAATTCTTTTGTTTTTTGCGTTGAAAGCACCATTATGTAATTTCAGACGTTTACTATCTAATTTCTGAAGTTTTTATCCCGTTTCTGTTATGAAATTATTAACATTTAAATTTAAATCATTAATATTTTTTTATGAATTAGTTTTATCAGTTATGTGATCATCTTCTAATATTTTCAATTTATTAGCATTTTATTTAGCAAAAGCTTGAAAATCTTTATTTAATTCACTGATTATTTTAAATTTATCTTTAGCAAAATTATCTATATATACCTTGGTTGCGGCATCATTTTCTTCTATTGGATGTTCGCTACATTTTAAGATCTTATTTTGCATATCATAATTTCCATTATACGTTAATTTAAAACCATTACCTGGAGGACCTTCTTTTACTTGGTCGAAATATTGACCAAAAAGATACAAGCCATTTGCTTTAAAATTTTAATGATTTCAAGTCTTGTTGTACATATTCATAAATCCTTCTCTTCTTTTGGCTAAAACAAAATAAAATCTATATGATGCTTCTCTCAGTTGCCAAAAGAATTCAACATTATTATAAGAGGGATGATTAGAAACATCGAAATGAATTATAGGATACAGTCTCCCATAGTTTGTATAACTTACTAAACAACCAGACTCTGTATTATTAGTATTTAATCCCGCCGCTAAGAAATCTGAATATCATCTCTAATAATCTAATTCTCCAGGTTTAAAACTAACATTATAATCTTCTGTTGGATATTTATCATTATTAATTCTTAACCAACATCTTATCATATCTAAGTTATCAAATATCATATTATTCTGGTTCTGATTATTTTCTTTCTCTATATATTGTGGGATTACAAAAATATTTCTGATTTCATTCGTTGTATTTACAATTATTGTACCGCTAGAACCATTTTGAACGTTACTTTTAATTAATCTAACAGAACACCAATTAATTTCTATATCTAATGAGGGATTTAGAGATACACTATTAAAATTAACTTGTGGTTCTGGATATAGTTTAATATGTGGTAACCAAAGTGAAATATCAGATATTATAACTTTATAATTCGGATTATCAACGTCAGTATGGATCATATCATTATTCGAATTTCTCCAGAATACAAATCTTACATCAATGTTTGATATTATTTTCCTAAAGTTGTTGAAAAATCCAAACATCTGTTTAACTGGTATCCACAGTTTGATCTTGTTACTGTTTTTGGTTAATATCCATCTTTCTGTAAATCCTTCGTTATAATTTACATGTTTCTTTAATCCTTTTAAAAAGGTCTCCATTTTTTCTCCAGTTCCAAGAGATTGATCATTGGGTCCATCAAATATTAAAATTTGCTTATCTGGTTATTCTGAGCTGTCTATGAAAAATAGCATATTGGTTGCTTCAATTTCTTCAATTAGTGTCTTACCAATGTGTAATTCAGATCTTGAGAATAAATTTCCAGTATTTACCAAGGTTACATTATCACTTCCAATCGAAGAACCATCCTGTTTCATAATTTTCAGTTCTGGACAGATATAACCACTGGAATAAAAAATCATATCATTTACATCTTTAATATTAAATTCATATTTCGCTGATTCCTTTTCATCGACAGTAACTTTATCTTCTCTATGCTGTTTGTAATCAAAACTTTCGATTTCATTGTTGTAATAATTAGGAAGAGTTAAATCCCAAATCTTTTCCATTTATTAGAATAAAAATTTCTTGAATCCTGTTCCATATAAACTTTGCTTAGTTATAATATTTCTTACTCTGTTTTCTACAGTTGGAAGTTTTTTAGATAAAATACTCTCTAGTTTATTTTTTACCACAGATTTTGCTTGGTTTAATAACTTCTTACCAGCCGTTTTAATTGCATCGATAAATATATTTCCACCATAATGTTTTTTATTTCGAACTAACAGTCTATGTTTATTATAATTCATTTATTTAGTCTAAAATTAAACAAAAAACAACTCTGTTTATTAAGATCAATTAAATTATCATCCTGATCAGTTATCCACATTCGAATTCTATAAATATAATGATTTCTATTAATGTCTGCAAATATGGGATTAATCTCTTCAATTTTTATCAAACTTCCAGGTAGATGAGACAGTGTAGAAGAATATCACTCGTGAAATCGTTGTACTCTACTTCACTGATTACATCGCAATGAATATGAATATCATCAATTTCCTTTTGAAGTATTTGCTATATATTTTCCTTTGTTCTTCTTCATCTTCATATATCTTTGGTTCGAAACCTAATACAGTCGACCACCCTATAACACTGTTGATTATTCCGTTTTATATAAATTACATGTTGTACGAGTCACTTAGATCTTGAAGAGTGTAATTTCCATTTTCTATCGTTACATCATTCCACTTTGTTTTATCAAAATATCTAAAGATTATTATTAAATTTTTCATTGATATTATGCCAAGAAACCCACATAGACATTGATTTCAGTGCTAATTTTGAATTATTTACGGGTATTGGATTTTTAAACTCGATTGTAGTCTTCTGATTTATCAGCATTTTTCGAATCTAAGACTATTAGTTTCATTTATATAAAACAAAATTCTCATTAAACTCGCTCGGTTCTTGTGTAAATGAGTATAAGACTTCAATGGGAGATTTACCTTTATTTCTTTCTACAATGTACAAATACTTATTTTTATTCTCTTTCCTTCATTAATATTTTATTTGAGTTTACATATCATGATTAGGAGGTTTAGATTTATCTATTTGTAAAAGCTGATTTCAATTTATTTTTTTGAGATGAGCTGAGATAAACACTGATCTTTATATAATTACTCATTTATTTAGTTAAAAATTTTGAATAATAATCTTTCACCCAAATTTAATAATAGATCTAGATATAAGTAATAGATATGTATATATCCATGGTGCAGTTTTCTTTATATTCCTTTATTATTAAAAGGAATACTATTAAAAGGAATAATAGATCTAGAATTTCAACAATTTTATTATATACTTTTTTATCTCCACCTAACAGCTTATCAGTTAATTTTTCTAATTCACTAACTAATCCTTCTCCACTAATTTTAAATGATTGCAAAGCAGACTTTAAAACTTCCATTTCTCTATAAAGTTTAAATAAAATTGATCGGAAGGAATTAAATTTAACTCCTCTTCATATGCTTTTCTTTAATTTTCTGTTTACTTTTCCTTTTAACGAACCTAATGATTTTGTTCTTCTATGTCATCGGGTTTATTAACTAATTAAGATGGAAGAATAAAGCTATTTTCCTCTAAATACGAAACATCTAATCCTTCATCTAAGTTTTCAGCAGTATATCTGTACTTCTTTTTTGGTGTGGATTCGACTTCAGGAAATTGAGGGAAATCAATGGTAGAAGGAATTGTTATATTACGAATAGCATCTTCAATAGCTTTTAAATCTTGTCTAACATCTTGTATAGGAACATCTAATTTCTGTGTAACTGGCTTATGAAACTCTGACTTTTTCATATTTTGCTTTACCTAATAATTGTTTTTTTGTCCTTCTTTCATAGTGCTCTGTTCTGCTTAGCTAAAGTAAGTACAAATAAACAAATACCTTTCTCTATTCCAGCACACTTTTAATGCGTTGAAAAACGTTTTCGATCGTTTTAATCGATCATCATCAGTTCAAAATTCGAACTATACAACGAACAAAGTATTCGAAAAAATACAAAAAATTTCACATCGCTTATTTACAAATTAACACTAAAGCGCATGCGTGTACTTATAAAATGTATAGATTAAACCTAAGTAATTAAAAATAATATTATATATCAATTAATATTATAAAAATAAATAATAACGCCGCCTATGCGGTTGCAATAGTTAATCTATGCTATCATAAAAGGACTTCCAGGCTGTTGATAAACTTTCGGCATCTCTGTAGTTGATTCACTGCGCGGTCGTATGCGCTTTGTGTATTTCAACTTTTTCCAGGTGTTTCACCGCTTGTATTGATCTTGTAGGTTTAATAATTGCGGCCTGATCCCAGTATACTTCAATTCCTTGTTGCTTTGCAAACACTGTGAGGACCGTGCTATCAAGGCTCCTATTTACTGAGTATTTGTGCTCATCAATCCTTTTCTTCAGGTTCCGCATAGTTGCTCCTATATATACTAAGTCGGAGTTAAATCTATGGTCCTTCATAGGTATCGAGTACACTCCTGTCATGCTATTACGTTCATATCTTTTCTTATCATTTCTTAGAAGCTTATACACTGTAGGATTACATCTATAAATTATTTTTGGATTCCTATTTCTGGCAACTTACTTAATAATTTTATTTAGAAACGGATGGTAATTAATTACAATTCTTTCCCTTAGTTCAGTTGCTCTTTGTTGCTGGTCAGTAAAGACCACATATATGCCAATGGAAAAGGAACGGTGATGGAAGACAATATGCCCATAATACTAAAAGACGTCCTATATGTTCCAAAGCTGGATGGGCACCTCCTCTCGGTAAACAAATTGGTTGAGGATGACTACACAATCATTCTTGATAAAACAGGAGGAAAAATCATTTCCAAGAACAACAAACAAATAGCCAAAGCAACACGAAAAAATGGCTTTTTTATTCTAGAGACTGATGAACAAAATTCCGCTAAACAGGTTATCACTGATGAACTCGAAAGGAACGAAAAATTTCAATGGCATAAAAGACTGGGACATGTAAATGAAACATACCTCAACATAATGAAAAATCAAAACTTGCTTAGAGGGCTCAACTACAAGGAAACAAAAATGGCTCAATGAAAAGTATGCATACAGGCAAAGCATACTAGAAAACCCTTCAAAGAAACTAAAAATAATAAGACGAAACACCCTCTGGAACTACTTCACATAGTTCTCGTAGGACCGATGCCTCACCGGTGACAGATACATGATGACAATCGTGGATGACTATAGCCGAAAAATATTTACAATTTCCTAACTTCAAAGGATGAGACAGCAGATATGCTAGAATTCTTCATAAAAACGATGCAAAACAAAACAAACAACAAGATAAAGCGCATCAGAACGGACAACGGAACTGAATTCATAAACCGAGATTTCAACCATATATGTAACAAACATGGAATACAACATCAATTAACGACAGTATACTCGCCGCAAAGCAACGGGATAGCTGAAAGGGTCAACAGGACAATTCTCGAAGGGACAAGAGCCTTACTCATAGAAAGCCAACTACCCAAAATCTTCTGGGCTGAAGCCGCACGAACAGTGAGATATCTCAAGAACTGCACACCTGCAAAGCTAGAGAAAAAGGCATCTCCCGAGGAATTATTCTCTAAAAATAAACCTTCAGCATCACATTTATGAATTTTTGGATGCCTAGCGCACGCGTGGATTCCAAAGGTAAAACGAAACAAACTTGAGCCAAAATCAAGACCAGTTACATTTATTGGATACTCAAGAACCAGAAGAGCCTACCGGATATACGACCCAGAAACAAATAAGGTGGAGGAAACCAGGGACATTAAGTTTATGGAATATCGATTAGGAAGTGAATTGTTAGACAAGTCAGACGGGGAAACTAATAGAGAAAGAAAACCAAATTCCTGGATAGAAATGGATTTAGGCAATATGAACGAAAACAATGATCCCACATCCGTAGATGCGGAAAGAATAAGGAACGAGGATAGACCCAATGACGAAATTGACACAAATCAAGAACCCAACCTTACCCAAAGCGAGGACACTCAAGTTCAAATACCTAGAAGATCACAAAGAATCAGGGAGCAAATCCAACAAGAAATCGGACCCAACTATGACAAATTTTTCCGATACAGAAGAGTGGGATGATACGGATGCAGTAAACATGACACAAGATTTCACGCCAGCTACCTTCAAAGAAGCAATCACTTGTCGAGAACATAAATCGTGGTGGAAAGCTATGAAAGATGAATATCAATCACTGATGGGACACCGAGTATGGGACCTAGTAGACCGAGAACCAAATGCTAATGTTATAAAATCAAAATGGGTATACAAAAACAAAAAGAATCCGGACGGATCTATAAATACAAAAAAGGCCCGACTAGTAGCCCTGGGATGTTCCCAAAAGTACGGAATTAATTTCAAATTAAAAACAAGGAAACATTTTCACCTGTGATGAAATTGGAAACGCTAAGAATCTTATTACTAATTGCAACACAAAAGAATTGGAAAATAAGCCAACATGACGTTAAAACAGCCTACCTACACAGCAATTTAGACGAATGCATATATATGGAACAACCGATGGGATTCATTAAAGGAGGAGACGAATCAAAAATATGCAAACTAAATCGCTCTATTTACGGCTTAAAACAGGCTGGAAGAGCATGGTTTAAGACGATTACCGATCACCTGTGTCAAAACGGTTTCGAACAATTAAAAGCTGATCCATGCGCATTTAAATGCCAACAAGACGAAAACATTCTATACTTAGGATTACACGTTGATGATATGATAACAATATCTTCGAATGAGCGAATCGAACACGAAGCTATAGCAAAAATCGCGGAATATTTCAACTTAGTTAACCTGGAAGACCCTAAATGCATTTGAGTTATCGAAATAATGAAATTTGAAGATGGGATAAAACTGATGCAACAGAGACAAATAAAAGAGATACTCCAAAAATTTAAAATGGAGGATTGTAAACCAGTAAACACGCCAATGGATCCTAACCAAAAATTAGATGACAGCGAAGGATCACCATGCGGAAATAAGAAACTTTTCCAAGAAATTTTGGGAAGTGAGATGTATATCAGTTTAACAACGAGACCCGATTTGTGCCAGCCAATCAGCGAACTGTCATAGTACACACAAAATCCGAAGGAAATGCATATCCAAGCAGCGAAACGACTGATACGATACTTAAAAGGAACCCAAAGTAAGGGAATCATATACAAACGCGACCAAGACAACAACTTAATCGGATACGCGGATGCTAATTGGAAAGATGGGAATGTAGGTTAACGTTCGAATAGTGGATACCTTTTTCAACTCAGACAGAATCTCGTATCATGGAAATGCAAGAAGCAGAACCAAATGGCGTTATCGACACGTGAAAGTGAATTGACAGCATTAACCGAGGCTACGAAAGAATCAACATGGTTAAAAATGATCCTAAATGAATTAGGGGAGAGATTCTAATAAAACAACTACGATTTATAGCGATAATCAAGCTGCGATAAGTCTAATCAACAACGAAAGTCCTAACTACAAAACGAAACACGTAGTAAGAAAAATATCATATGTACATGAAAACGTTAAATCAGGTAATGTTGTTATTAAATACATCCCGATGGAAGAAATGTCGGCAGATTTTTTGACAAAACCATTAAACGCACTTAAATTAAAAATCTGTTTAGACAGAATCAATGTGAAATGAATATTGTATTAAATTAAATTAAATGTAAACCAGGAAACTTGCCCAAAAACGGGGGATTTGTAGTATTGTTTTGTAACAAGTTTCATGGAACTTGTCCCACCCTGTAATTAATCACCGAAAGTGAGTGTACCCTTGGTCAGGTGTCAGAGGGATGACATAACTCATGACCTTTGTGTAAACACATGTCCATCTGGTGATCACTTGCTCTGTTGCCTTTGAACTGATCAGATGTGAAAATAAAGCTCTCTTTTTGTTATCGTTAATCTTAGATGTGTAAGTCATTTATAGTCTCCCAACAAATGCATTTACCTGGCCATTCATTTACAGGTCTGGGAACTCAACTATTATGGGGAAAAACTAGATTAAATCCAGATTTATCTTAGAAGTCATGGAGTAAACCAATAAACAAAGTAGACAAAACTGCTTATAGACATGATATTCATTATTTGAAAAATAGAGATACAAAAACTAGAAATGAAATCTGTGATAAAATTATGTTAAATGAATTAGATGATATTGAAAACTCTTCACTTAGAATAGAATAGATTGAGGAATTGTTAAACCAATTATAGCAACAAAAAGAAAATTTGACTTAGGAATTTCTTCCCATATAAATAGCATCTATTGTTTAAAGTATAAAAAAAAAACACAAATATTATTATAGAAACAACAACAAAAAATAATAAACCTATAGCAAAAGGAATGTGTGCTGTTTGTGGTACTAAAAAGGCAGTTTATGAGTTCAATCACAGATGTTTGTTACGATCCTGAAAATGGTTACTGTAGAATAAGTGAATTACAAAGAAAGACTGGTTTACCTAGAAAAGATATTACAGAATTTTACATCAACAGGACAAATATACTAAACATAAACCAATTATAAGAAAATTTGTGTTTCTCACATTGATGATCAATGGCAAGCAGACTTAATTGATATGCAAAAGTTTAAAAGATATAATGATAATACAGTAGAACCTCGAAAACTCGGCTCTCGATAACTCGGCCACACCCTGACAGGGCAAAAAAATCCTTAGTTAATTAATTTTCATTATAGACAGCTTTATAAAAGTATAAAAGCTCTCATAAAGTATTTTTCTGAGGTCTGTCTTATCAGGTAAATTACTGTACACAGTGTACTCATTAATTTTCATTTTCATGTAGTAAAGGCTCTATGCCTTCATAAAGGACGTACTTTTCCTTTGTTTAAGGNCAGGTAAATTACTGTACACAGTGTATTCATTAATTTTCATTTTCATGTAGTAAAGGCTCTATGCCTTCATAAAGGATGTACTTTTCCTTTGTTTAAGGGTATTTGGGCAGTTTATTCTCTGTTATATTCTCAAGTAAACAATAAATACAAGTACAGTACAGTATTTTCTGAGGAAACACTTGTACTTATTTTTTTAATTCCATTCCCGATAACCCAGCATTTTCACAAACTCGGCCACCCTTCGGTCCACATTAGGCCGAGTTTTTGAGGTTCTACTGTACAAATTATATATTAACAGTAATAGATATTTAGTAAATATGCATGGGCAATTCCAATTAGAAGAAAAACTGGAGATGAAATATCTAAAGCATTTATACAGATATTCAAAGAAAGAAAACCAAAGAAACTTCAAACTGATAAGGGAACTGAATTTATTAATAAATAAACTCAAAATTTGCCTAAAGATAAAAATATTCATTGGTTTGCAACTGAAAACAGAGATAAAATGTTCAATTGTAGAAAGATTCAATAGGACTTTAAAGACAAAGATGTGGAAGTATTTTAACACTAATAATACTATGAAATGGATAGATGTATTAGACAAATTAGTTAAAAATTACAATAATTCATATCATAAATTGATAAAAATGACACCATTAGAGGTTAGTAAGGAAGAAAATCAGCAAAAAGTATACAATAATCTATTCAGAGTTAAGGATATCATATGCAGTTGGTGATAAGGTTAGAATATCAATATATATAAACAACCATTTAGAAAAGGATATCTACCTAACTTTACAGAAAAGATATTTAAAACATATCCAATAACTTATAAAATTAAGGACTTAAAAGAAATAAAAGGAACTTTTTATGAAAATGAGTTAGTAAAATATGATAAAAAGGATGAAGTTTATAAGATAGAAAAGATATTTACTGTATTTCCTTTCTTTTTAATTATCTTGTTAAATGAATCAGGATACACTATCCATTTAACAGTTGGATTGATAAGATATTGAATAAAAAATTTTCCTTAATAAATGAAGCAGTGCAAACATTGTAATATTAATATCATCATCCGTGAATATAGCAAAGATAATCATTGTCAGTGGTGTAAAGGTTGTGCAAGCAAATACTTTAAAATTATTATGATAAAACCAAAGACACAATAGAATGTGAATGTGGTAAAAAAATTTTTAAATCAAACTTAGAGAAGCATATGAAAACTGATATTCACAGAAAGCAATTAAATAAAATTAAAAAAAGTGTTGTAAATGCAAGGAAGAAAAATCTTTAGACAAATTTCACAAAAATAAAAGCTTTACCAATGGATATAGTTATATTTGTAAGGCATGTTTGAAAGTTAAAAATTTATTCAATATTCTTTTCTTATTAAATGGTGCGAAAACTACAATCACATACTGTTAAACAGTTGAGACAATTCTATAAAGATGATGATCTTAAAAGTTATTCGAGACTGAAGAAAGCAGACTTGATCCGTTTTATTATTCAACATGGGGATCAAGGTATTCAATAGATGTTTGATTTCATAAGAGTATTTTTTTTAAATCAAAAATTAGAGAAAAACAAATTTGTGGAATATATTATATCTCACATTTTAAGCTGTCCAAAAAGAACCTCCACGTTGAAAAGAGAGAACATATGGAAGCATTAAATGAAGGTATTCAAGAAGTTGAAACAGCCTTTGAAAGCGGATTAAAAACATTTTTGGATAAATAACATTCATGGTCATATCAAACCTATTAATTTTCTAGATGTAAGAGAGTTGGTTGTGAACAAAATACAAGAAATATTTAAAGTTAATTTTCAAGTTTTTATCTTTTAACTATTCTGTGAATGTAAAAGACGAGGAATATCAACAGTTTTCCTTCAAGACAAAACATAAAGTAATATTGAATCAGATAGTGTAGACGAATATTACGATGAAGTTATTGAAAAGTTATTAAAAGAAATGGATGATCTTGAAACAAAAGGTTGGACCTTAACTCAAATAATTAATTTACAGTTGAGAACTAATAAGTATGTTCAATTAAGAGGAGCATCCTATATACATTTACCTAAAGAAATCAAAAATAAAACAGCTGTTTTAAACATTAAGAATGAAGATGAGGAATGTTTTTAAATGGTCTGTGTTAGCTTATTACATTCAATTGATAAAAATGCAGAAAGAGGAGCAAGAGTTAGATTTTAATGGAATTAAGTTTACCATTGCTATATGTGATATGTTGTTTTTCTTTTTAAATTTTTTAATATCTGTTAATGTACAGTAGAGCGTCTATTTTCCAAAAGTCAATCACCGAAAGAATTCCAGTCGGCAAATTTAAATTTTCACCAGTGCTGTGGCGCTTCAATCTTTGTCTATGTCTTGGGCTACTCAAATATTTTACGTTTTTGAAACTAAGTTAACATCTGAAGTATAATTTTTTATTGTTTTTATATTTTTCAATATATTTATTTTGTACAAAATAAAAAAATAATTTTTTACGATACAATAGTCTTCGTTAGGCTTAACATCGACGAAAATTCAATGCGAAGCGACACGCAACGGAGAAAAATTTCAACATCAGATACGTTAAACTATTTTTTCGTACATAAATCGGTTATCCGAAATATCAGTTATACGAACAACCCCAGTCCCCAATTGATTCGGAAAATTGACGCTCTACTGTATATAGTTATGAGAACTTTTAATGCATATTTTAAAGAAAATGATTTAGACATTTTTCCATTAAGAATAACTGAAAAGAAGTTAGATAAGCTTGTTAATTTGTTCTATGTTAAAGGAGAGAAATCACATTATTGCTTGATAAAGAATTTATCTCGGTTAATTGGAAGCCAGCTTACTTCATTTGGACATAAGATTTATCTACATGATAGATGTTTAATGCACTTTTATTCAGAAGGGAAATTGAAAAGTCATGAAAATTATTGCAAAACAAATAAGCCTGTGAAAATTGAAATGCCTTTTGGAGGAAATTAATCGCTCTTTAAAAGTCCCATTTGTCATCTATGCAGATTTTGAATGCTTAACAAGAAAAATGTGTGTGTGTCAGCCAGATCCCGAAAAATCTTATACAATGGCCTATCAGAAACACGAACCCATGACTTTCTGTTTTTATGTAAAATATGCTCATGGTGAATACAAACCACCTGTTGTTTATAGAGGACCGAACACTCCAAAGGAATTTGTGCAGATGATAAAGAAAGAGGCTGAAGAAATAGAGAAAATTTATAAAAACGTTAAGACCATGGATCCATTAATTAACACCTGGTGAGCAAAAAATATTTGAAAACAGCAATATATGTAATAAGATTATTGAAAGAAATGAAAAGAAAGTTATATTTTCCAATTAAGTGATCATGATCTTTAGAGGTCCTGCACACAAAAGCTGTAATTTAAATTATAAGAATCCATCATTTACTCCAGTATTTATTCACAACCTAAGTGGATACGATGCACATTTGTTCATAAAAGAACTTGGATATGATAACAAAAAAATTAATCTAATTCCAAATAATGAAGAAAGATATATTTTATTCAGTAAAAAAAAGTTGGAAGCAAAAAAATAAGACTTGTTGACTCTTAAATTTATGGCAAGTAGCTTAGACAAATTATCTAGTAAACTTCAAAAAGAACAATTTAGAAATACAATGAAATATCTTCCTGAAGACAAATTAGCTTTTGTTATCAGAAAGGATGTTTATCCCTATGATTATATGGACAGAATAAACGATACAAAAACCAAGATAATCGATGGAAAAACAAAACCTAAATATGTAGGTTTCCCATATATAAAAAATATGTATGAGCAGATAGATACGGAAATGAAGAAAAATAATATGAAACTTGCTCCCAAGTATGAAAATCTATTCTCTAGATTAAAGGCAAAACAGTGTATTAAAAAACAAAAAATAGATAAAGAAGAGACGAAAAATATAGTATATAAAATACCATGTACCTGTAAAAACACCAGCTTTTATATAGGAGAAACAAAACGAAAACTTAAACTGAGAGTAAAAGAACATATGTCTGATTTAAAGTACCACCGATTAAACTCTGTATTCCATGATCATTGTGTACTAAACAACTGCAATATAGATAAAGCTAATACACAGATTCTACACAAAGAGAAGAAAACATACAACAGAAAATTCAAAGAGAGTGTCGAGATTATAAAAAACAAAAATAATAATTGTATAAATAAAAATTTAAGCATCAAAATTAACGAAAACTGGATGAAAATATTGTAACTAAGTTGAAGCTGATTGGTCGTAATTACGAAGAAAATCATCTAAGTTTAACGTTTATGAATAGATAATTATAGGTAAAGTAATAAGTCATGTTAAGTTTAATATAATAATTCATGTTTATATACCAACTTCTATTATATACAGAAATCGGTTCAAAAAATCAGCTCAAGTAAATATGTAAATTAGTTTGCCAAATAGCGTAGTTACGGGAATTGCACACAGGAGCGGTTTAACCAAAAGCTACAACTTAAATCGTATGTCTTTATGAATTGTAAGTAATACAAATAATAATTACTAGTTTGTACAATTAATGTAATTGCTTTAAGTATGTTCTATGTAAATTGGCAGTTTGGATAATATTGCTAAGATGACTTTGTGAAATTTTGTTCGGAAAGAAAGGGCGACAACTAATATCGAATGAATTTCGGTGTAATATGCGAATATCAACCACAGGTAAAAACAAATATTGTTAAGATATGTTGTAATTGTCAATCTATTTATTTGAATTTTGTGTAAATTATAAGAAAGCCATATTTAAAAGCCCAGTAGTCAAGCTGTTATCTACGACCCTGTTTGTTCTCCAATGATTATCGTCGACCTTGTTTGTTCTCCAAGTTGTATATGAAATATGAAATTGTCCATCCTGTACGACATCTGTACAATAGTGGTTTGTGTTTTATGGTATGTTTTTAAAAAAATTTTTTTAAAAAAACAGTTTATCTACTCGCGTATTTTTGTACAAATTTTCTCATGTTTTATTTTTTATGTCTAGTTGGCTGAAGAGGGGCCAATGCCCGAAACGCGTAATGTAAAAGGCGTCCCAACTGAATAAATAGTCAATAAGTTGCCAAGTGTTGATATATGTCACCTTAGTGTGTCTGCAACGAAACAGATTATATGGATGACGAATTAAAAAGCAGTGAAACGCAATTACCACCAAAACAGGTATTTTATAGTGAATTTGAACGAAACTGAAATATTAGATGAGGAATACAATCACACAAAAGAAGTATGGGAAGAATTTAACATTAGAAATCTGATCTCTGTGAAAACTGATATTATAATATTGGCTGATATATTTGAGAATTTCAGAGATGTGTGCATTAAAACATATAAATTGGACCCAGCTTGGTATTACACAGCACCTGGATTATCGTGGGATACTATGTTAAAAACAACAAGTTAAATTAGATTTATTAACTGATTATGATAAGATTTTAATGCTTGGGAAAGGAATTGAAGGCGGAATATCTCAATGCTGTAACAGATATACTTATTATTTGCTTTAGTGTATGAAAAATTATGATGAAATGAAAGAATCAAATTATTTAATGTATTTAGATGCTAATAACTTATACGGATGGGCCATGAGTCAATATTTGCCATATGGAGAATTTAAATGGTCTGATACAAATATAGATGTAACACAGATACCAGATGACTCAGACTGGTTACATTTTAGAAGTTGATCTAAAATATCCCAAAGAATTACATGATTATCATTCTGATCTACCTTTAGCTCCAGAGAACAGAGTGCCAGATGGATCGAATCAATCAAAGTTAATAAAAACACTTTATGATAAAGAAAAGTACGTAATCCATTACAGAAATCTAAAACAGTGTCTGCAGATGAGATTGAAGCTTAGAAAGATACATAGAGTTTTTGAATTTAAACAATCAGATTGTCTGAATAAATTTATAGACCAGAATACAAAGATGAGAACAAATGCTAAAAACGATTTTGAAAAGGATTTTTATAAACTGATGAATAACTCTGTATTTGGAAAGACAATGGAAAATATTAGAAAGCCAGTTGCTATCAGGTTATGTTGTAATGCAGATAAGGTTGAGAAATTGATTGCTAAACCTAATTTCAAAGATAGAACTATATTTGCTAAAAATCTTTCTGCCATTCATATGAATAAAATGAAAATAAAATTTGATATGCTCATTCCCACATAAATAGGTTTATTAGATCTATCTAAAACTTTGATGTTTGATTTCCATTATGTTACGAAACTGAAATGTGGTGATCATATAAAACTGTTATATCCAGACACCGATTCTTACATTTATGATATGAAAGGGATGATTAATTACTTTGTCCTCTTTATAGTCTGATGTATCAATGTTTATGGTATACAAAGAATTAATAAAGTTTTGGGAAAGATGAGAATAATGGTAAGATAATGACTGAATTTGTAGGATTAAGAGCAAAAATGTATGCCTTGAAAGTTGAGAATAAAGATGAAAAGAAAGCCAAAGGCATTAAGCAATGTGTTGTTAAGAACAGAATATCATTTGAGGATTATAAAGACTGTTTATTTAATAAAAGGGAGCAATATATAACAATGAATCTAATTAGAAGTAAAAAGCATGAACTTTATTCTGTGAAGGTAAACAAGTTAGCATTATCACCACATGATGATAAGAGGTATATATTAGATGGTGGTATTCATACAATTGCAATAGATCATAAATCTTTTCTTATATAAATGGACTCAAGAATAAAGAGGGCAATTCATTGGGATAATTTAACAGAAGATCTAATAAGAGAATTGAAAGATGAAGTTAATTGGAACTCAATATCTCAAAGACAAAAATTGTCTGAATTTTTTATTAATGAATTTAAAGATAGAGTGAACTGGAAAAATATCAGAACACCAAAGTCTCTCTGAAAATTTTATAAGACAACACGTTGATAAGGTTAATTGGCAACTCATCTCTATGCATGAAACATTATCTTGGGAATTTATTCTAGAATATGCAAATAAAGTGGATTGGGATGCTATATCTCGATTTGAAAATTTAAATTCACTTATAAGATATCAAACCATTTTGGAACAATTACTCGAAGACTTAGATCGATTAAATGTATTAGACTGGAAAATAGTTGTTAAATATCAAGAATTATTTGAAGATTTTATTATAAAACAAAAATAAAATTGATTGGTGTGATGTTATTTTAAAGAAAAGGTTCTCCAACAAATTTATTGAAAATAATTATAAAAGTATAGTTGTTTCATTGTTAGCTATAATTTGTAATAAATGAAACTATTCCATTGATATAGTATTTCAATATTTATAAATTATATTGAATAAATTTCCTCCTATATAAATGGAGACTCTGAATAAACTAAATGCTATTGGTAAACTTCAAAATACTTAAATACAAAAAATTAAATGAGTTAGAAATTGATTACAAATATCCAATCCATAAAGTCAAATCGATCAACCCTTTACGGTGATAAAACAATAGTAGTGTTAGATGATTTTCAAGTTCTCCTGCCAGATCGATTTGATAAAAATTTGACTGATGAAGATATTAAAGAACTAAACAAACTAAGAGATTTAAGATTTGTGTATAGAGGTACGAGAGAATGCGGCAACACAAATAAAGCACACATTGTTGAGTTTGTCAGTAACTAGTCATAGGCACGCTAAAATTCTCACTTCATAGTAGATTTTCTGATTTTTGAGGCTTGATAAATTTATAGGCAAGTGAATGAGGTGGGCGAGATTACATAATTATGAAATTTTCCAATTTTGGGTCATTCTCATTCTAGTGAGCCAGAATTGGCATTTTCCCACTACTGTATTAGGCAAAACTTGATTTTTTAATTGCCATAGGCATGACAGGTACTTTTACGATATACCTAAATTCATGATATTTATTTGAAATCGCTATTAGAAAACGAGGCTGTAATATGATTTAAGTATTATCATCATTGACTTAGGGATATAATTTTAATATATTTTATTCTACTGCTTTATTTTGTATCTGAATAAAAATTTTTCTATTTTCTATATATTTTCATATGTAGAACTCTCCATAACTGAAACTGGTCTCCAAATTTTTAGAATTAAGCCTGGACTCCACATTACCGGAATCCGCGACGTAATCGTAAAACTGAAAGCCAAACTGACGAAACTTCCGGTTTTGGAACGTTCTGTTGGACAGAAACAAGACCGAAAGCGGATTTAAAAATTATTTAACTTTTCCGTTTTCGTCCCGCGCTTCTGTTGTACCGCAACCAATAAAAACGCAAGGATTTGTGACGCGTAGTCACGCGTTGTTTGATTGTCGTAATGGCGGAAAGTTTAGCGAAAACGATGAGGAAACAAATAAATTTGGAATTCTTCATCGAAGAAGTTAGAAAATACACATGTCTGTACGACAAAAAAATGTAAATAATTCAAATTAATTCTAATGTTAATTAACAATTTCATTGTTAATAAATGCAGAGAAAGCGTGGCAAAATCCGTAGCGTCGTCCATGTTTGTCTCTATGACAATTACAGAACTGATCAACAGATGGCGCTTTTCTAGTAGAGTCAAGTTAAAACGAAAACATAACTGAAACGAAAACGCTATATGTTTCAGTTCTGTTTCTAAGTTTCTGTTTTCAGGTAACGTGGAGTCCAGGCTTTAATCTGCAGATTAGCTAGGTAATGCGCACATTAACGGATTTCGAGCTTTAGCGGTAACACATAAACCGTTCTTCCGGTTTAGCCTTAATCCATTCCTCTCCCCCCGCAAGGGAATTTCGACAAATCCCTTCTTAGTGTGCGTTTCCATGACGTACCCACCCTAGGGTGATCCGTTAAAACTGCGAAAATTATTCCATTTCTCAAATTACCTAGGTAATGTTCAGATTATCTAGGTAATCTGCAAATTACCTACTAGGCACTCGGTAAAGTGAAAACAAGATCTTTGCTGGAACAACAGCAACGTTTCTGTACGCTTATTTATTTAATTTTCAATATCTAAAGAATCCAGTTAATACAATCAACAAATTAGTCGATTGAATCAATCATCTATCAATTAAAAAATCAAACGGTTTAAAATATTACTACAATTAGGGAAATGAATTTGCAAAAAACATATGATAAAATTGTACTTACTTATTAGTGCAATCTAAAGATTGGTGACACTTTGAATTACGTAGCAATTGGTTTTTGCGACAAGCACGCCTATTTGTGGTACATTTAGATTTGCAGTCACATTTTCTGAAACCCTGCCCAGTACCAAGGGATTGTTTTATTGCTGTTTGACGTAAAGATATTTCTACAGCAGGGACATCCATCTTCTTTCGTTAAAAATCTCTCTTTGCAAACACTGAATTCAGATTTTGCATACAATTGTTTTAAAATACCTGTTTTAGTATCAAGTTTATAAAAGCCATCCTCTGTTTTACTAAGAACCACAGCTAAAATTGAACGTGCATCAGTTTTTGCTCTGTCTTCTTCGGGTACTTTAATTCTCACAGCGAAACCTTCATCGACGTTTGGGTGCTTTGCATTAGAAACTGCTAACATTTTCTTTGCTTGCTTTTCTAAACATTTCTTGGCTTCATCACGCTGTATTTTCTGATCCATATTCTTTTTACAGATGATGCACAATACATTCTTACCATACCCTTCCTCTTTAGGATCTACTTCACCACAAACTGCGTGAACAAACATATTACACGATTTACACTTGTGAGCACTTGATGCTGCTTTTGAGCAAACAATACAGACTATGTCTTGTATAGTGCTCTTTACAGGCTCCGTACGAAACTGTGATGGCGATTCTGCTGAAGTTGAGAGTAACTCAGTGATGACTTCTTCAACTTGCAGAGGCGATTCCTTGGAGGTGCAGGGTAACTGAATATTCTTCGTGACTGCATCATCAATCAACGGTATAGAAGGCAGTTTAAGATTACTATCGGTAAATTCTTGTATTTCTATAGGTGATTCTGTAGAAGCGGGGGATAACGGAATGTCCTCTTGAGTAAGATTTGACTGTGATCTCATAATCACAGTCTCTTGTGAATCTTCTAATTTTTCAAGGTCTTCTTCAGTTTTTATCGAATGTCAAACAATTCTTTTTCAAACCTTTCTCGCGCATCTGACAAGGGCTCAATGAGTTTTTCACAGCCTCGTACAGTCAACACATC
Organism: Centruroides sculpturatus; assembly: GCF_000671375.1. Taxonomy (NCBI): domain Eukaryota; kingdom Metazoa; phylum Arthropoda; class Arachnida; order Scorpiones; family Buthidae; genus Centruroides; species Centruroides sculpturatus. The sequence continues at coordinate 1,127,752 of NW_019384535.1, read as the reverse complement.
ACACCTTTGAATTATTTGATAATCTCGAGATGATTCTTTCTTCTTGGAAACTTTTATTTGCTTTACATCTTCAATTATGGAATCATACTTTGGTTTGTTATTAAAACACTACGTATTATATTTTAAATCTTCGCTCAAGAGGTTTGCGAAGAATCTTTTCTTGATTTTACTCACCAATTCGGTGCTTGCTCGCATTCTAGGATTTAAATTTATCTACGTAAAAAGAAGGAGTGGAGAAAGGAAGTGAAAGAAACAAACTTTTGAACTTTAACGATACGGAAGCCGTTAATGTGCAGATTACCTAGGTAATTTGAGAAATTGAACAATTTTCGCAGCTTTAACGATCACCCTAGTTAATCTGCAGATTAGCTAGGTAATGTACACATTAACGGATTTCGAGCTTTAGCGGTAACATATGTACTATTTAAATGCGATTTTTCGTTTTCAACTACGTTTAGTCTTCATTGAGTACTTAGGCGTATTAAATTGATAAAAATATTTATAACAATGTCCGAATTGTTATCTATTTCGATTTTAAAAATGTTCGAACCGTTTTAAATTCGAATTTGTTATTGCGTATCGGTTCGATTATAGAACGATCGTACACGTTCCAGAAAATTCATTAAATTGAAAACAGTTCGTTTGATTCTCGGCAATTCGCATCATTCTCAGCGGTAGGTGTTATATAATAATTACTATGGTTGCTGAAATACTGAATATAAATAGGGTTTGCTTGCAAAACCTCCGCGGGCGAAGTCGCGGGTAACAGCTAGTCTGTCTTATAATAGCTCCAGTTAGCTGGAGAGTATATTGAACAGAATTTATCGAGTTCCTGCACTTCAGTCTTTGACACATTTTAAACTCATCATCAGTAAGTGTAAAAGTTATGCATCCCAAAGATTGCTCTGCGAGTGACTGAGCAGAACGGGTCATCAGCAAATAGCAGTTGACTTATAGTCTCAAAGAATGCACACAGCTGAAATGAAGAGTATCGTGCAAAAATGAACAGCGGGGGTGACAGAATATAACTCTGACAGTCCAACAAGCATACTGAATGATTTTGACCTCATGCCATTTATATGAACATACTTCTGAGCATGGAGATTTAATGGCTGCTAAAACCCTAGCCATTAATTTCAAATTCCTACATTTTCCACAACTTATCTGAAGAACACGGGGACACATAATACGAAGTCTTCTCAAAATTTTTGAAACGAGTTTAACGTATTTTTGCAAACGAGTTTTGCATATTTCCAGTATTTCTTAGATTAATTGGAGAAAATGGATTTGATCCATTGTTTTTGCTAGGACAATCTTGCAATGAAGCCTTGACTTTATATATCCTTTCTAAGCACTTTGCTCACTTTATGTGGAAAAGTCTACGCTGAGAGATGCCCAATAGAGCATTTTCCTCTCAAACACATATATTATAATCCATGTCTACCATTGTTTTGGTGTCTTCTCAGAAACCCATGCTATCCTGGTTAACTTGTGTAATCAGATAAAAATCTTAAAATGATGGGACACAAGTTAACATTTTAGGTTGATGTTATTACTATCTTCTGTTTTGTTAGACTTAAATGATTTGTTTGCCTTTCTGAGTTTGCCATGGTGAGACCATTTTCTATTCCAAATGTGCATAGCCTGTGTCAGTCACTTGTCATCCACTGGCTTTAGGAAATTATTAACAGATGGAAAGAGTATTTTAATGGTGTTTTCTTGCGAGTGAGGAGTTTCACAGTTGCACTCTTTATCGAGCAATTACTATTCCACCACCACCTACAAATGTATGGTCTGCCAGAATACCTTATTTGGATTTGTATAGTTTGCTTGGCAAAAGTCTGGAATCAATTTCCAGGCTTTTTCCTCTCGATTTCACAATTTTTTTGCTTTTGTCATTGCCCACCCACACCCAAATGTGCGTCCACAGCGTGAGATCACTGAGGTAGCTGCTGTTTTGAACAATTTCCTTTGTCTCAACGTCAGATCGCTCTTCAGGAATCGCCCGATACCTAAAAGAAAACTCATTGGCGAAAGTTTTCCTAACTGCGCCACATTATTTCCAATAACTTTTCCAGATCAGAGACCAAATGAATCTTAAGCGTGAGGATGCAAACAACTAGGTCAGGGATGGGCAACCTTTTTCTATGTAAGGGCCTCATTTCAAAAGTTTTGAACTGACGCGTACAAGAGAAAATAGAAAAAAATGCCAGTAAATCACAATTATTTATTCACGTATAATTATAAATTAACATAGGTATACTTAATTTAGCTTCTGGAACTGATGTAAACGTAATATATCGGAAATATCTGGTTAAATATTAGTCACCGCTAGCTTTAAATTAGTTTCGACGTGTCAGCCGGTTTCTCGTTTTAATTTTTACTAAATTTATTGCGGAAAAACTATTCACGTACATAAGTTATAGAAAATAACGTTTAGATTTTTGCCGCATACTTCCTTATGCTGGAAAACCCATATATTTATTCATATTTTATGCGCCGCGGATTGCTCATCCCTGAACTAGGTGGTGGTCAGTCATTCCAAGCTTCGTCTTTGCCACTTTTAAAAATTTTTGTAATGTTTTATCTGATTCCAAGTGTAAAGAACTATCATAATAAAATGTTTGGTTCAGAAACAGGCTTACAGCGTAAGAATTTAATGTAGAAAATTGAGCGAGTGTCATTTCAAACTGCCTTCATTTATTCCGAAGCTCGTCTTATAGAAAACAATGCTATAAAGCCGTGTGCAGTATAATTTCCTGTTTTGCGTGAAAACCGTTCTCTAAAGTTGAAATTTTTTTTTTGATGATATGAAACCGTGCTTTACAATTTGTTTATGCTTCTAACACAATAAAGTGCTATAAATTAAGACACTTGGCGGGTTTTCTCATCTTTATTTACTTGATACGTGTGAAAATTTTACACGTTTCGGGCTCTTAAGCCCCTCTTCAGCCAACTAAAACATTAAAAAAGAATATAACGTACATATAAAAAACACAAGTTTTGTAGAATTCATAAAAATATAAAACATATCCATGCATATAAGTCTTATAGACTGAAGTAACAGCTTATTTCCGTTTCAGTAACAGTTACTCTCGATATTTTCCAGTAACATCAGCTTATTCATAACCAACTATAATATTAGGGTATATGACACATATATACAAAAGTATACATAAGATATACATAAGAATCTATAAAACTATCTTCAATTAAGGCATACCTTGAGTACGGTTGTTATTAAAGCTGTATACAATTGATTATACCTTTCACTTATAAACAGTTCTACAAAATCCTTGACCTTAAACATACTTTGGACCACAATTATCAAATTAGCATACAATCGATTATGCCTTACACTCATAATCTGTTTTACGAAATCCTTATTTCCTTTGATACGCATTTACAATATAATACGAATTTACATAACTTCTACAATATAAATTTACATATCTGACGTCTACACTATTTTTTCAATGTATGATTATTGGTTTATTTAACATTTCAATATTTAATATCATAGATTATTATATGAACTAATGATTTTACAATGTCTTGGAGTTGTTAGACATGATCAACAGTTAATATAAATTTACATATTATCTGACTCCCATTACAACATTACAGTTTTTTGTTATTGTTGATTTATTTAACAGTTTATTTAACGTGTAAAATTTTCACACGTATCAACTAAATAAAGATGAGAAAACCCGCCAAGTGTCTTAATTTATAGCACTTTATTGTGTTAGAAGCATAAAGTTGAAATTTTTGTCAATTGCTTTTCTGTTTGAATGCAAAATGAATATTAAACAAATTTGATTTGGCACCAGACATTTCGCTAACTGCCATAAAAATTCATGACCTGTAATATCTAAACTTGTTTTGGGGAAACAGAATCCTAAGGAATCCAATCAAAATTTGTTGTCGTGACAAGCTGCAGATATTGCCTGATATTTTGATAACTTGAGTTCTGTAGTACGTGGTATATATATTGTGCCTTTTGAATACACTTATAATTGCATTTTCAATTTGTCTTTGGAACCAAGTAATATTAACTCCAAACCGGATAAGGTACGTTTTAAAAAGATATAAACTTCAATATCTTCTCAACTCTTCGCTCGCAATTATAATTCTATTGGCCAATAGCTCACACTATATCCATTCTACGTGGAGTTTATAAACCAAAGTTAACGTTGTCAAGTTTAAAGCTTTAAAAGACTGGGTTAATTTTTGGTACTCACTAAAGTGGACAAGGTGCTGTTTGGAATGACGCGCCTCAAGTAGAAAATTAATTAAGCTAAAGCAAAAAAATTGCTTTAGCTTAAAGTTTGTCCAAAGCCAATCCAATGACTAAGGCAATTTAAAAAACCCCAGTATTTTGTATTTATTTCTCGACTTTGTTTTGAGAGTACTAAGAGATCCCTTTTTAATTATTTAATTTAATTAATCATATCTATCACGGGTGCAGTCATGGAACAGTCGGGTCCCGACACATTCGAAAAAGAATGCTCTGAAAAATTCTTGGTTCACGCTCCTGCCGCTCTGGGACACGATTTGAAGCTACCGCCACGGATGTCCGAACGTAAAGAGAGAGGAGTTGGAGTCCTCAAATTTTCGTGTAAATGTTGTCTCGGATATGTTAAGCCTCGGTCTTCATTAGTCTGGCGGCTTCCATTGTAGGTTTGACTGAAATCTTGATGGGTCCTCTATGCGTAGTTAAAACAATTGCGAACCAATTTATTAAAAAAAATTAATTAGATATCCCTCCAGCGTTAAGTTCTTGAATGATAAAAATATAACAATCATTACTGAACGTTCCATGGTCGTTACTGTTAATGCGTCATCCTGCTTTTGAGGGACTCTGGATCGGATCCTGGCAAATGACTTTCCAGAAGTTTTTCATGGGCGATTTATCCTGGAAATGTTGGGCTCCATCCATCACCACTGTCACACAGTTGTGGGCCTGACCAAACCCACTACGGATATGGAAAAATCGGCCATAGTACCCGCAGGGCAGTTAAAAATGAAAATACATGCGAGGAATAGCAATAAAGCTAATCTCGCTCCTCTTAGATTTAGTTTCCGATGATCCGTTATTTTTGGATTCACCCAATTTAAAGATTTCACTTTATGTAATGTAAATTACAATACACAAACTAATATACTATATAGTCGGCACGACGAAAGATTGCATTTGGTAAATACTGTGTGTATTTTAGGGGGAAAATTATCCTATTCCTTCATCCTGTAGTAATTTTGCTATACCTGAGAGTAATTAAGTTGAACCCTTTGTGACCTAGGAGATAATTAAGAAGTGCCGAAAGGGGACGATCTATGGATCTAATTGTCAGTCTCTCACATTTTTACTTCCACGGAGACTGTTTTCTGGAGAGTCATGGGATTTTTTCCGAAATAACGAGTGCTTCCATTAAAAAAGGAGTCTTTAAATTGCATACTATTTTGCGAGCCCGGATATATGAACATATTTCATATATTTATGGATGAACAACAAAAACATTTGTTGCTTCTGAATGACGTTATACCGATGATTAGAGAATTAATGTTAAAATTTATTTAGATATTAAATGCACACAAAATCTGAACATTTTGTAATATTTGCTTTGATTAAAATCAGCCCTAGTTTTATAACTCGTGAGTTGAAATTATAATTGTAAAAGAATTTCATCATATTTAAATGTTGGAAAATTTTCATTCAAAATCGTAACAACTCCTCTAGATTATGACCATCTGCTGTTTTCTCACCTCCCTTTATGTATGACCTAGTATTTAAGATAACTGTTGCTCAATGATCAAAGAAGTACTGTAATTTAATTCATCACTTGGAGACAGCTTTTCATTTGAGAAGATTGTATCACCAGAGCCGGCCCTACCATAGGGCGAACGGAGCAGCCGCTAAGTCCTAGGGGGCGTCTCAATGGTAAAGAAAATTAAAGGGCATAAATTAGGGGCAACCAAGGGGGGACGTGATAATAAGATCTTGCTCCATCCTAAAACTTGCCTCGGGCCGGCACTGTGTATCACCTCTAAGCCTTTAGATTTCCGCTACAGTTCGAATAAAATAGATGAACGAACGTTTCCGATTCTTCCTCCAGAATCTGCTTCGGGTTCACAATCGTTCCAAATGTGGAATGTCAAGAATTTCGAACGTTTTTGAATGAAAATTGCTTAAAACAGTAATGAATTGATGATAAAGATATGAATGACCGTGTTTTAAAGCTGAGGGAATAAAATATAATTATTGATGCCTATTGTCTCCACAGGCGTATCTCTATAAAGCATTACTTTCCTTGTAGTTTACACAATTCCCCGATTTTGCTTGCCTTGTAAATTTCGAGTGTTTCTAAGCCCCTGATGTGGTCTAACTGGAAGAATTTCTTTATGATGCTGATGTTGTCCAAGTCAGCCAGTACAGTACATCGGGGTTGGTGGCGTATGTTGCCAGGGCGGTTGTGTATCCTTTTTTTTGGCGGTGTCGTATTTGTGTTCCTTAATCCTTTTTTGTATGGACCTCTTGGTCGAACCAATGTACTAAATTTTTCTGGAACCTACGGTTCCAAATCGGGACACTATACACTCCTGGTGCCCTCAAACTATCAGGTGTGTCTTTGGCACTCCTCAATAGGGAGTAAATTGTTTGTGTCCTCGTGTAAGCTATTTTTTAGCCCTTTTGTGCTATTTATTTAAATAGAGAATGTAGGTTCCTGTTATATTCGATGACTGTGTGTTTCGCATTCGTTGGACTCCCGGTCTGTGGAGGTGTGACGCCCACTTTGTAGTCTATGGAGGTTCCGAGCTAAACTTCTAATCAGTTTCTTTTTGTACCCATGACCTTCCGTGATGTCATCATGGTGTTTAAGTTCTTTGAGCGTGTCCTCCCATCTAGAGTTGTATGTGAAAGCTCTTTTGGTTAATTAATGCCTCGAATGCCGCAACCTTATAGGGATACGAGTCCTCCGAATCTGCCGGTAGGCCTATATATAATAGAATGAAACTGGGTTTGTAGTATGAAGTATACAGTACTACATTTTCAGTATACTACCAACTTCGGTCTCTATATCACCTCCATTGAGCCGTATGGTGATGTCTAAAAATCTACGCTATATGTTGACATCTGATCCATTTTTAGGGCGAGTCCGTATGGATTGTTGTTTATGATGTTTAGAAAATTGATGTGATAGTCTTTTGGAACAACGAGCCGAAAATTAACATCTATATATCTCCGGTATAAGAGAATCTCGTGTGTAAATCTGTTGATGACCTCCCTCTCTAATTGGCGCAGTACTAATTCATATAGATCGCCTGAGATGGGCTCCCCATTGGTATCCCTCTTTTTTTGCAAGTATGTTGTGTTGTCGAATCTAAATATCGAATTGTAGCACATGAAGTGCGTCAGCTCGAGGACTTGTTTACGTTGTGTCTGTAAGTTATACTTGGCCAGTAAGGACGCAAAAGCAGGGTTGCAGTTTAATGGATGGGTATAGGGCCTCGAAGTCAAGCACTGTAACGTAGGTATTCTGTTATTTGTGTTCTCCTTAATGTGTCAATTAGCTCTATGGAGTCCCTCACCGTCAAGGGGTAATCTTTCAGATGCTCCGCTGCTATCTGGTATACTTTATTCTCCAGGATCTTAGTGGGAAATCTGGCTTTGTCTAGGATTAGTCTGAGGGAAGGTGTAGGTTTTTGCAAAAGCAAAGAACCTAGGCGTGTCCGGTGATGCCACCACCACCTTGCTTAGGCCCCGCGTCTTGGCAAGAGGCGTGCTCGTGAAACGTACTACCCGGGCCTGAAGTTTGTCGACGTAACGTTCCTCCACCGGTTCACATTTAGTATCTACTATGTACTGTCTCATCATCGTCTTGTATGTTGTCTCCTCGAGTAGAAGTGTTCTGCTTTTATCTGTTCTCAGTAAAACGACGCGCTCCTTTGCTAGCCACTTCCTAGTCCTTCTTACTTGCCTCCATATGTTCTCTCCTTGTTTTTTGTGGTAGCTCTACATCTATAGTATTCCTTCTGGACTTCCTCCAAACCGCAGACCAGTCTTTCGATATGTTTCGAGTTGAACCTGGCATCGGGTCCGCGCGACACCGTTTCAATTACTTGTTGCTAGATTTTTAAAAATAATAATAATAGCGACAATCCTAATTTTCGGTAGATCTACAGATAAAGCTATTAGAACAAACAGAACTTTATTCCATTTCGTAGACCTATTTCCAGTGGCGTACCATGGGTGTCAGCCGCTCCCCTTATTTAGGTATTTCAATTTAAAAGACCAAAATTCAGTTTTGTTACAGAACAAGCGACGAAAAATTCGGTGGTAGTGCAGCGACCTGTTTAAAATAGTTCTATTGCATATTAGTGGTGTATATGAACGCGAATGAATCGTACTGTACAAGCAAAAAGAAAGGTCAACAGGTTTGGCAGGAATTTCTCGGACGAAAAAGTTACTAGTTCACCCGGCGAGCCGATTCCCGGACTGTCCGGACGATAGCGCTATCGTAGGCGCGATGCGAGTATAGATTAGGATGTTTCAAATTTTTACAAGATATTATTATTATTTATTGTGAAATTTTGCCGCCACTGCCTATTTCGAAATTATGTTCTGTTCTGTTTATCTGCCATCATTCTTGCCATCCTTATTGATTTAATTGTCAGCTGCAAAATATTCTCATTTATAATGTTGTTAAACATTGAATCGGATTCAAATTTAAAGAGATACTTTGCTAATTAATATAGTTTTATTTTCTTAAAATTATTCCTAATTTATTCCTTGATGTATATTTTTATCAACTTTTGTAATACAAACACATCCTTGGTATCAGAGGTTTATCAGTTTTCACATTAACTTAGTTTATCTCGTGGATTGGCTCGATAGGTTGTCATTTTAACGGGTTATCAACTTTTGACCGAGCTACGCACTCCACAAGATAACTTATGATCAAAGCAAACGACGATTGAAAGATTATAATGTAATTAATAAACATAGCCTGCTAAAGATCTATTCAAGCGGAATATGTTCAGTTTCTCGGTAGAGAATACTTCGTGGCCAACCATGTTATTCTTGTACTGGCAAGACTAATTTTACTTTGTGTTTATTTATCGCTATATTAATCCCATCATTTAATAACAGCCCCATTTTCATTAAAATTACTTAAACACAATTTAAAAGTTTAGAAAATATTGAAGTTTTTTGTATAAAATAACAATTTAATAATTTAAACTATGCTAATTTCTAACGGAAAAAAACAGGAAGACAAGGAAAAAAGTGATAAAAGTAGCTCAACGTGCTTATATCTAAGAATTTTACCAATACGGAAACTTCTACCGACATTAAATCATATAATTAAAAATATTATAATTGAAAAGACATTCAAAATCCGATTGTCCCGCATGAACGATGTAATGTATCACGCACCCCATCGTCAAAGATTTCGGAAATTAAACAACAACGTAATGCTCGCATCACATTACGTCGGATCGGAACATTTTTATAATAAGCGTTTAAATGCAACCTTCGCATTAATTCTGATCGGAATCAATTTCCAGAGGAGGAATATTTTGACTTATTCCGAAATGGAAATGCTGATAACTTCCTTTTTATTGCATCATTCATTGTTTTTGTTTGCAAATGACTGACCAGGAGAAGTTAATAAATAACTGGGTACTGTGAATTACATTTGACCTTTCACACTATTATTATTATGACATTGTCAGAAAAGACAGTGCGTGGTAAGAAATTACGAAACTAAATGGAAATCATAAATAATAATAATAATCAATACTTCCGACCCTAATATGCGGACAAAATTCGTTTTCGTTCGTAAAATGGGTTACGAACCGATGAAGTGTGCGGCAAGCTTAATATTGTCTGCCAGACACTATTTGGTGGATATTTTTATACCGAAATAATTAAGTGAATTGATGTTCAAAATTTTAAAATACAACACTAACACCTTTAAAACAATTTAATAATAATTGAAGACACGAGTTGATTAGACAGTTGATAAAGTTATAAATAATAATAATTAAGTATTTGCATTTTTATTTAAGGGACTGGCTTTTATTTATAAAAAACTCCTTTTAAACTTTCCCTGTTTAGTCATAGTCTGGAATGAATCATTAAAAACACCAATTGTGATAGTAAGACAGTTAAGATTTTTGAAATTTGTCATATTAAATATATATAAACTATCTTTATGACAAGATAGTTTATATATATTTAATATGACAAATTTCAAAAATCTTAACTGTCTTACTATCACAATTGGTGTTTTTAATGATGCATCAATTGCCACCGTCTATCCGAGGACAACAAAACAAATTGAAGACTATTGTTAAATATAGGCATTTTTCTATTTTCTTTTATAAATTATCAAAATGCATTTCGACTTTATCAAGTTTAAGCCCTCTTCAATAAACAAGTTTATAGCAATAGTCTTACAGACACATCTCCTCTCTGACATTAAGAAATTGGATAGATATTAATGTCGGAGAGATATTGTGTCTGTAAGGCTATTGCTATAAACTTGTTAATTTATAAAAGAATATTGTTAAATACCCGTATAGGCATTTTTTATTTGTCTTTTAAGGACAATAATTAGTTTACAGGATGGCTAATAGATATTTTAAAATTAGTTTACGTATACTGTATATATATATTTAATATTAAATGTATGTAAATATAAGGCAACTTTATTATTTTAACATTTTTAAGTTAGTATATCTCTAGTTCTTCATTGCAAATAATTTTAACAAATTAAAAAGTTTGTGCACACGGTGGAATGTAAAATTACACAAGCAAAATCTTATATAATTTACGGTTTCGGTGGTATATTCAAAATCGCTTATAAATTAATTAATGTAATTCTATTAATTTCTCTTAACGAATTATTATCGTAGATTCCAAAATTTATAAAACATCTTTCAAATTCAGTTTTCTAATATTAATTTAATTAAATTTAACGTTTAAAACTTTTGTTTATTTTTTAACACATGTGGAAACTTTGTACCCTTGAACCAAATCCAAGTTTACATAATTTGTACTGATAAAACTGCTTAAATTTTTTATTCTAATACTATGTTGAAATCAAAATGTTTAAAAGTTAAAAGGCTATACAATCCTACCTATTAATTAAGACACTACAATAATTAACACCTTTCACGGTTGCGATCCTACAATTTTTTGGCTAAACATTAAATAAAATTTAAAATGTGTGTGTTACATATTTTAAGTACACGTAGAGTAGTAGATTATAACATCTGCCATGGGAATACACGTTCGATTCCTAAATTATTTGAGGAAAAATAGTTGCAAGATGAATCTTCAAATTATTAATTCAGCAAAGTCAAAGTATTGGAAACAATACGGTTAAATAAAATTTGCAATTATACATTACAGGTTATCATTTTATCAAAGACTATTATCCGATATACAGTCGATTCCAAAATAAATAGCGTAAATCTAGGGGGAGAAGGGGGCCGTGTCTTCTTTCGAGGACGAATGACGAAAATCGCGTCTTCGTTGATGACGTCACAATTCTACTAGGTTGATTATACCTTACGTCTATGCGCGTAACACGGCCAATGAAATTGTAAAATTTTCGAGAAGACACAGTACGTAATTATAGATCACGTGGCGAGGAAAGCACGTAATTTTGTTTATAACGGTTTTACAGACCGTCTCTTAACAAATAAAAATTTTAATAACCTAAGTTAGATATTTTTCGAAATATTAAATACGCACACTTTTCTAACATTGACATCATATTCGACAGTTCGGTAATTGACGTAGGATAATTAAAAAAAATGGAATAATCCCTGGAAAAAAATCTGAAGCATTTTCTCCGAGGGGAATATTCTTTCCCGAGATAGAGAACGTTCTCTAATACGAATGTAGCATCCAGTTACAAGGAAATCCAGGCAAAAGAGAAAAGACAATTGAGAAACGAGAGAAAAAGTTGTCCCGAATCGCGTTTGGAGAGAGTCGATGATCTCTCCATACGTAAACAAATGATCAGCCAATCGGCGACCGGCTTACGAGAGACGATAACCGAAATACGGCCCGTGGTCCTGACCCAACGGTCCCTTTCATCCATTAAAACAGGGAGAAGGGACAATGTTTCTTCTTACCAATGTGGAAAGCATTAAATGTAAAGTGTGAGGTTCGTAGAAAACTTTTTCTAAGAATATTTTCAAGTCTTTCTCACCCAAGAGACGAGTCTTTTGCTCGAGTTAACTATTATTAAACTATTTTAACTGAACAATAAAAAATTTCGATATATGTCGGTATTATACCATATTTAATTTATAAATTACGCTAAGAAAAATATATTTTACTTTTCGTTCATTTATTGTATACAGGGTAAAAATTTATGCCGTATTGCATAGAGGAGAAAGCTCACTTTAGTCTGTTATATTTGTTTATAAAAACGACTAGTACGAAGAGTACACGATTTCTATTTTATTTTTTATCGCCATATATTAATATTGGATAAGAATGCTACAAGCAGCACAATTATTTATAACTCTAGTTGTATGTTATAAAAATGAACGATAAATTGGATAATTTCTAATAATAAAAATACTTTTGTTTAGTTTTAAAATAATATATCAAGATTTAACTGAAATTCAAAGTTATCATCCATACGAATAACGAATAAATAACGTAAAGCAACGACTGATATTTATGAACGTAACTATTAAATAGATAAATGCTTGAATTACTAATAACCACTCGAGTCCATAAAATATAGGCCATTAATAGTACGGTTATCTCCGGCGGGATGATTATAATTAAACCCACCCTACTCGGAGACGTATTTGGTATACACGGTACAGTACGCTATTCGCATGGTGACGATTAATTTCTGGCAAAGAAAAATTTAATTTTTCGCCACTAGGCAGAACGTGGGTTTTATTCTCGAAAGCAAAACGTTACTTTACACCGTGTGTTCGATATGCCTCGATTACTTGTTGGAAGTGTAGTACGATGCCATCGATTCAGTGTAAACTAAGTAAATTATTTTTAAAGTACAGTAAATACGTCAATTAGCGCTCTATATTTTTAATTCTGCTCCGCTGCACTGCCATTGATATTTTCAGGAAGTCAGACAAATGAGATTTTTTTCTAGTTCTCGGCTGCATTCTGTTGTTTATAGAGAATCTTCGAACTTAAACGGCAACGTTGATCACATATATTAATTAAAGATATTCAGTTACGTGCTTGGCAACTGTTAGCATGGAGAGGAATTCGGATAAGATATTTGCACCCAACGAGTGATTGTGATTTCTCTTTTTAAATCGCGGAGTTATCAAAATTTGATCCTGTTACGAGTGATTATTTAATGCCAGGATTCTCGGACGACCTTCTTATCTAAGTAAATAAGGTTCATTTCGTATATACGGTATTTGCCTAATAGGACAAAAACCGTTGTTGTTAATGATTTTCAATATTACAGAATAATTTTAATCCGTACTCCGGATATGAACAGAATCGAGTGAATGTCTAATTACAGTATTCTGAATAATTACCGAAAGAATATTTTAGCAAGCTTTTGTCCGTGAAATTAACTACTGAATTAATACTGCAAGAAATGGAATCATTAGGCTTAAAAATTGCAAGAAGAGTTTATCTTTTTCCAGTTCCTCTAACAGATTGTGTTTTTAAAACACTTGACATTCTTAGCCTGAAAAGATGGGAAAGTCTCATAGATACAATTAGACAAATAAAATGAATTGTAGAATATGATGCCTCAATAGAAACTTATTCAGACCAACAGAGAGATAGCGATATTAAAATCAAAAGTAAATCACTAGCGTTTAAAATATCTAAAATTAAAGTTTTGTGCATTTGGTACCAAGTGTTATTTAAAATTATTAAAAAGCTCAAATACAGTATGGGAATGGGAATGCATCAGGATTTTAGAACGCCTTATTCATTTTTAGGGGAATTGTAGCAAATGCTCTGTTATGCCAAAGAAATCGTTATTGCCGTGGAAATTTCTAGCTCGAACTTTGCATCAGAATTGGGCGTAAAAATAAACAATACGATTACGAGGAAGACGATATAACAATTGTTGACCCCTCCAAAAACTTTCGAGTAAGATTTTGAATTATTTAGTGGATATTTCTATAAATTCAAAGGAGGAAACATTTTTCCAAATGCGAAATTACTTAGTAGAATATCATATAAAATCTCAATGTTAGCCGATAAAGATTCTGAAGTTATTTTTACAAAGTTGGGGATTGACGGTCGATAAGAATTCTGATATAGAACCATTCAATTTATTCAATCAACTTTTAATTGTTAGTGGTGACATTTTAAAGATATTTCTAAATTAACAGCTTTAAATTATTTTTGTCCGTATAATGTCATTTATGTGAGCATAGAATTGCTATATCAGACTTATCATACGGGAAAAAAGGCACTGGGGGAAAACAAAATGTTATTCCGAAATATTTTTTAAATTTTCTTCGTTTTAAATATCGGGTAATGATTATATCAAAGCACTATACCATTTTAATTATAAAATGTTATACCGTAATGTTATTCTAAATATATAAATCTGTAAAAATAAATCTGTAAAAATAGCGTAATTAAGCCCATATTTTGTACTACCAGATATGCTGTAAACAGAACTGAAGAGGGATATAATACCCGAAATGCATTTTCTGTTTAAATAAAGCCTATTTTATCCCAGTGCCTTTTTTCTGTATGATTAGTCGGATATAGCAATTTTATGCTCGCATACATAAAAGACAATTGAAAATTTTCCAATGTTTTTATATTATTGAGAATCTTTTAAATCGTTCTCCGCTAACAATGGACACTGGAAGGATCTTTCTCAAAATTAAAATAGATTAAAAATTATTTACGTTCAACAATGGCGCAGGAAATTTGACATAACAAGCTACAAGTATGTTATCGGCTGAATAGAAAATTTCGACTATATTAGAAGTAGATTTACATGATTTAATATATTCTTTAACATTACATTTATTACGTATTTGTATTTATGTGAGAATAGTTTTCGGTAATAAATAATTGCGCATAAAATATTACGAAACTTATATCTATTGTCACCTACCTATAAAAAAGTGTTATCGTCTTTCCTCTGCCCTTACCTTACCAGCAATTGCGAACAACGGCGGCATAAGCTTCGTTTTGGCACACTGGCCCTGGATCGATTGTCGTACGAATTATTTTGGTGCCACGCTGCATTACGCTGGCCTTCAGCTGTAATATAAAAAGCAGAGATGTAATAGTTCTGACACGAAATAATAAATTCTTAAAAAATCATTAGGATAGGAATCATCCATCATTCCACCGAATAATAGTTTAAAGTCACTGGGAAAAAAATGTTACAGTTTCATGCTTGCGACTGGCGAAACTTCAAATGCTGATAACTTCTGATAAGTACATCTTTCGAAAAAATTTGTATACAAACATACATGGTATCACATGGTAGCAACTCGGGATATCTTCAATTAGAATCGAATTATGACTACAAAAAGTATAGAATTTTCGACTCTATCTTTTATCCCTTTCACACTACCGCAGAAGTAACGGTATATTGGCTTTCGATCAATTTTAACTTTGTGCGAAAATTTATTTTATAATTTATCTAATGAAGTTCATTCAAGCCACTATACTGTTACTTCTGTGGTAGTGTGAAAGGGATAAAAGATAGACTCGAAAATTGTATAATTTTTGTAAATAGTCATAATTCGTGTTTGATGTAGAATCATAATAGGCAATAAAAATAGGGGTTTACATTTAAGAAAATGAAGTTGACTGTTTTAGCCGATTGAAGCGCCATATTTGATGAAACCGATAGTGCCTTCTCGTCTCCTCCTCGATGCAGAACATTTTCTTTTTTGTACGATACATATTTTTCGAGATGTTTTGGGTGATTAATTAAAATGGAACACCCTGTATAACAAGTTCCATCGACGTACAATACGTTCATTGGAACCTGTCCCAGAAAGCTCTGAATATGGTCTGTTTTATTACAACCATCTTATACTAGCAGAACATTGTATTCTTTGTTACAAAACAATTGAAAAGCAAAAATTTAATCTAAATTAAGTTGAACTAGAAACTTTACGTGAAAGTACTGAGCGTGTCTTAAAGTTTTTTTGCTCAGAAAATGATTAATACGATGAGTGTTTGCCTCTTACACACACTCACGCTGCACAGTATAGTAAATATGATATAAAAAATTAAATATTTATTTTATCATATAACTATTATCTTTATCATTTAATACGTATAATTATATTAGTTATCAGACAGACTAAAATTAAGAAAATATCAACTGTTCCAAATACTATTAAAAACTAATTTTTGTCTATAGCCAATTAATTGCCTCTCCAAAACAAAAGGACGAAAGTACAAATTTTCCCTCAAAAACAAATGATTTCAAATTAAACAGAAAAACGTATATCAATTTACAAACATGTTTAAAATACTAAGAGCAAAAATTATATACACATAACGTTTATTTAATGACTTTTACATATTATTTATATTTGAGTTTTAAAGTCATTAAATAAATCAAACGGAAGCAATAAATTCGTCATCTAAGCAATAATCGAGGACAAAATAACAAGTAAGGAAACGACAGCCAATTTCAATCCTCAACTATTTAATCATTGATCAGACTACCAGAAGGTCGTTGTGCTAAAGACGTCAACTCAACATTCTCAGAGATCAGAGTTCGAATCCAGGTCAAAAAACCTGACCCGGATATATATGGGCTCGATCATCCGTATTCTGGGCCTGGCCAACCCATAATAAGCGTGATTATATAAATTCCCTCTTAGTGCCTTTAAGGCTCAGAGTAAAAAAGTAATCGTCTATTGAAACATTTTAATTTATAATTGTTGTTTCTTGTAAGAGCAATATTTAATGAATCGAAATAATAACAATCCTCGGTTAATGTGACCAGTGCCGGATTAACCAGTAGACAAATAAGACAAATGTCTATGGCCCGGCTTCAGTACAGAATCTTTCTGTTTAAAACAACTTAAAAATTGTTTAAGAAATTCAATAGGGCAGGAAAGGCTAAGGTCGTCATCAATGCTTGCTATAAAAAAAGATACTCTCGAACGGTTAGATTGCGAAAATATTAATGTTTTAAAGGCTAATTAATGACTATAATTACATATTTCGTTATACCAGAAACTAGCAGGTGGACCCGGCGTTGCTCGGGCAAAAGTAACGATAGCGAAGATTAAAATTATTACGTTATAGTCAACCCCGTTTCCGGACTAATTAGAGAATTTTTAGACGAGTCTAAAAATATGTTCGATTTCCCCCCAAAACGAAAAAAACTGCATCTGCGTCTTGCACGTCGCTTTCTCTTAACAATTCCATTGTTACTTGACACTTTCATTGTTGATGGAAGTGTCCCTCTGCCCCGTGGGAAAGAATTTTGAAAAATCCCTTCTTAGTGTGCATTTTCGTGACCTACCCTAACTGTGTACCAAATTTCAACTTTCAACTCCTAACCGTTTGGGCTCTGCGCTTATTATTATTATCATCATCATTTCGTCTCGATTATATATATAGATTATTATTGTATTGGTGTTTGTATTCTCTATTATTAATAAAAATTTTAAGTGACGTTATTTAAGATTTCTTTAGAAGCAACTTATTTAAATGGCGCCCTAATTTAAATTTGTTCAGGCCCCTCTAGAGGCTTAATCCGGCACTGAATGTGACTTATTAATTACGAGCAATTTTAGTAGGGTCTATCATAGGGATGGCCAACACGTAGACCGCGGTCGACCGCAAAGGTTTTGAAAGTAGCCCGCGAAGCTAAAGTTGAACAATTTGCTTTCACTTAAATTAACGTTTAAAAATCTTAATTCGATAATTTATTCTTACAATAATAGACTGTCTGTGCAACGTACCCATACTGTATGTATTTATCCCGATGAACAATGCAAATGAATGTTAACGCACGCTCATATAAAAATCCTAAAATTGTTTGCCCATATTCATAGTCGCCCGCAGACTATATTTTACCAAAAAAGTAGCCCCTAAGAGATAAAAGTTTGACCACACCTGGTCTATCATATGCTAATTTTTTCGGTATATTGTGGTCCGAAGAAAGCCACCTAGTAGATGTTGCGTGGAGAGTATTCTGATCTACCCTAGTACTAGAGTCACTTCCAGCCTGGAATTAGTTGTCGTACAGTTTATTTGAAGACTCCGATCTTTGAAATATCTATTATTGACTGATCTAAATCTTTCATTTTCACCATCGCGAGTGGCAAACGCGTAAAGAAACGATTTAGCACATAGATGAAACGTTTCCGGGTAGCAGCAAATGTTCTACAATATAAACTGTTGAAGAATCTCAAATGCTTCCTTTGTAATCGGAAACGCATCGTCAAATTATTCCACACGTCCTTATACAATAAAATGTAGATTTTCACTTACCGCCCTAATTTAAAGCAACTACCACGTTGACTTTAATGAAAATCTTAATTCATTAGCTTATGATCTTGCCATTCTAGTGAAATATACTCTTAGAATTAATCGTTTTATCAAAGTATAATGTGATTAAGAATCTTGATTCATAAAAAGTAGTGTTTCTCAAACGGGATTCCGGTTGTTTTTTTAACCCGGGAAATCCCGCAAATTTCTTAAAAATTCACTTTTTTTCTTATTTTGTGTTAAGGTTAAGAAATTTTGCAAATAAAAAGCATAATTAACTCATTCACTGTCAGAATACATTTGTATTTATTAATTTTAAACCTGCCTATTAGTTTTTTTTTTAAATTTTTGCTGGTTATGGCATGTCACAAATGGTCGATAATCAAAAGTAGCTTATTTGTGCCAGGGCTCTGAAAATTCTTTACTTGTCAGAACTTGTAATATATGGAATAATTGCGCTTACGCCGTCTTAATTTTTAACCACGCCCGGTAGCTTCGATAAATGCGTAACGCCAGATTGCGCAAATTGGGCAAAGATACAAACGAGTATAAAGTCTGCGAGTATGAAGTTTTTCTTCGTAAACCCGATTATTAAAGCCAAACGAATTGCCGAATTATCGAGCTCTAAGCTCGATGCCGCTATTAAAGCGGCCGAGGTAGACAAATCAAAAATACTAGAGAGCGAAAGAAGTACTACAATCTCGAAAACAAACTCGAAATCTTCCGGGCTACGGGTGAAAAAACACATAATATCTGTCTTCTCTTAAATGCATTAAACACGATTCCAATCACATCAATTGAATCGGAAAGGGCATTCTCGGTAGCGAGACTTTTCGTTACTAAAATAAGAATTAGAGTGAGTGATCGGAGTATCGATCATCTTTGCTTTTTAAAATCTTATAAAAGTTTGCAATATTTTGTATTATATTTTATTTAAAAAACGAAAATTACCTTCTAAGTTAGAAGTTTGATCTAAATTCAATTTTTAATTTTTAACTCGATTCAAAGCATTTTTGTTGTTGTTGTATGCAGTTTCTAGCACAATTTAATAAATTTTTCTCTATTCGTGAAAATTTCTACGTAATTCGAAGGTAATTTTTATTATATATCTTACACAGCATTATTAATATGATTTTGGATGATACAGAACTTTAAAATTACTTAAAAAATGAAAAATAATTATCTTCTAAGTTAGAAGTTTGATCTAAATTCAATTTTTAATTTTTAACTCGATTCAAAGCATTTTTGTTGTTGTTGTATGCAGTTTCTAGCACAATTTAATAAATTTTTCTCTATTCGTGAAAATTTCTACGTAATTCGAAGGTAATTTTTATTATATATCTTACACAGCATTATTAATATGATTTTGGATGATACAGAACTTTAAAATTACTTAAAAAATGAAAAATAATTATATCATTTAATTTCGAGATATCTCGAAATTAATATTGATTCGTAAAATAATTGATTCTATCCCGGGAAACAGTTCACTTTTATCGCGGAATCCCGGGACAAGCAATGAGAAAGCCTAATAAAAAGTGATCAATCGAACAGAACACTTTTACCTGATAGGCGAAACCCAAGAAGTCGATTTTATAACTTACAGTCCAGAAAATATTTTATCTTATGGCCTTTTAATAAAATGACTGCAGTGTAATAAAATGTAAATAAAATTCGAGACTATAAATTGTCAGGATTAACTATAAACGAATGATTCATTTCAATTTTTTTAAATTGTTTTCAATACAGTTGTAACTAACTATTTTCATATAAGAAATGCCACGAGCGCGACCAAATAAAAAACAGGCATGAAATGACAATTTTATAAAGCTCGAAGTTAATAAAACATCAATTTATAAATTTCATCACAAATATTACGTTTACATGTGTTACAACGCTTAAAAGGATTATTAAATCGAACAACTGACAAAACTTATTTGTCTAAGTGTTACAGATAAAACAATTTTGCTTGTAATTAATTGTTAAATTAATTATACAATTCTTCAATATTAAGTAAACTAACGAAGCGGTCGGTTTTACGTAAAATAGCTTACGTCATCGGTTTACTTAAGTAACGGCTTGTCACCTCGCGTCCATTTAATGTTATTAGGTTTTAATCTAAATTAAAAATTGTATAGTAATGCTAAGATTGAATAATTGATATCATCACATTCGATTAAGCTCAGATATTGCGAGAACACTAAATCTAAAAACATGTTTTTCATTCGGCAAAAGTAAAAATATTACAATATATAATAATTATTATAAGTAATGATAATCACGGAAATGCAGTAAATACACTTCAGAAAATTACTGTACTACTGTAATTGAATCAGTAGTAATAGGAAAAATGATTATTTGTTGGAAAAGCTACTTTTTTACATACTTAAAGAATGATTAGAATTGACTTAATAATGAGTCATAAAATACACAAAAAGCGACAAAAGGAAGAAATAAAAACGTGCTATTAAATGTAAATTTTTATAATTTTTCTCTTTTAATAAAACGTTAGGACTCGGCCCTCCTTTTCTGCCGAAGCTCCCGATTGATCAAATTGTGTTCGTTACTGTTCGTGTGTTAATGCTGTTCTTTATTTGGATCGTTATTTAAAATTATAAGAAAAGCGCAAGTTTTAAAACTATGCTTAAAAATGCCCAAATTGTGCGAAATGAAAGGTAACGGGATGAGACTAACTTGTGATTCCACTAGCAATTTTGCCAAATCTCAACTTCGTACATAGGTCAATTTCTCTCAAATTTTCTGAAATGATACGCAAATTCTTATTAAAATAAATTTATAAGATAACAGCGCATTTAAAATGGACTATTTATCATTTTTATACTACATTTTAACGAAAAAAGGAATAATAAATTCCTTATTGTACATATTAGGCTGGCAGTGACTGCATTGTAATATATCATTCCGCATTATGTGAATTCTCTGGTGCATATTATAAAATGCAGTATAGCGAATCCCGCACTAAATGATATCGCACTGAGAAAGGTATTCCTGTATATGCGATTTCACATACTTCTTTTATTAAAATTCAATAAAATTTTGTATTGGTAAGTAGTTACTCTATTAAATTAACTGCGGCCATCCAGCCATGTCGTAAATGCTATCGAACCTACGTTTGATACGAAAAACAATTAAAACCAAATATTTTCAGTTTAGAATTCGCAACAAAATATTTTTACACGAATAAATGTAAACAATACACGTTAACGTACTAACGGAGAGTCGGTTGGCCGAGCGACCTAGGAGACGGCATACCGTTGTGGAGAAGCGGAATCGATTCCGGACTGACTAAGTCGAAAAACCTCAGGAAATTTTTCACGGATACGCCTGGGCCCATCCTTCACCACCCGGCCGTCTGGCCGAATCCACCATGGACATAGAAAATAAAAGTTCCTCTTAGTGGACACAGAGTGGAGAGTCCAAAGCGAAAAAGTGACCATCGTTTCCATCTATTAGTCCGTTGTGCTATATACAAGAACGACGGTATTTAAAATATATTTTATCGTGTATTTTCATTCCAACTCATTTAATTTCATTTTTATGTATAAAGTTATTTTACCAATTAATAATATCGTACATTTTAAAGTGTAAGTCGTAACATAATAGCATCCCGTGAACCATTTGTTACTGTAATTCACAAATGCTTTAGTCATCGACCAATGCGCAATTCCACGTACAAAAATGCATATAAAAAATAGATGCTAACTTATATAGCTTAAATCAATTTTCTGCAAAGTCGATGTTTTTAAACTTGTAAAAAAAACTCTAAGCACTTTATGGTAACAGAACAGAACAAATGCAAGCTTAAATGACTTAATGTCATAATATAGAATTTTTTTAAATTGTTATTTTTTACATTTTTAAAAATAAATTTCTTCTTTAATTTTCTTGAATTTTTAAAAATTAAATTTTAAAATAATATACGCAACCAAAGCGCATCGATATTGATTGTGACCCTGTGGGAATAATCAACTATTTAAATTTATTTACGACTAGGCTAATTACAATCGTAAGACGAAAAATAAATGATTCGCTATAAAATATTTGAATTTAGAAATAAAAAGAAAAACATTTTTACGGATTAATATATCCGTAAAAATGTTTACCTAAAAATGTAACAATTTTTAAAAAATCTGAAGCATTTTTATTACTGTTGATCTTTTAAAATAGTTATTTTAAATTTACAAATACTGTATTATAATTTTATATAAAACTTACTTTAGTAGTTTTTGAGAAAATGACAAAGAATTTTATAAAAATAATTTCCCATGTGTTCAATTTCTTCATGTTGATTTCATGCCATTTTTAAATTGCTCGTCATTTTTTTATTCTTGACCCTAAAAAAATTATGCTTACGTTAAAACTTTAATCAGTTTTTAGTATCGTCCAGAAAATAGTGGGATGACAATATTAAAAAAATAATAATAATAACTATCAGGGCCGGATTAACCCACTTTGGGGCCCTAGACATTTTCATCTTGCCGGGCCTCCTCTCTCTCCCACAAGAAATAGAGTACACAAAACATATAAAACAATAAATAAAACAAAACTAAATAATATGAAAAACTAAAACATATCTTAAATTTTTATTAATAAAAAATATTTAATATACAACAGTAAATTTTAGTTTTTCAAAATACAGTTTGACCAGGCCCTTCTAAAAACCGGGCCCTAGACATTTGCCTCATTTGTCTATGCGATGATCCGGCCCTGATAATTATAATACATTAAGGTTATATGGTTATATCGAGATTTATATTATATAGAAGAAAACTATTGATCGCATTTATTATACCGATTGAGACCATAAAATTACATTGGAGGACAAATTGCAAAATGATGTTCTCAGTGCGTTATAACGTGGAATTTTCTGTCATTCAATACGAGGCCTACATATAGTCTTAAATTGTTGGCTAAAACTGTCGAATAAAAATATTTTATTGAAATTTCAAACAAGATATCTGTTTGAAATTTCGTATAAACGATAAAATTCGGATAACTTTTTTCATACGATACTCTGACATCCGAATCTCTTATATACAATAGGCGGGCGCAAATCGGATTTAAAAAAAAATATATTATGTCCTTTATTATAACACGCATTTTGTAACATATATTTACTATAACATATTATATATTTATTATAAAAGCCGAATTAATGCGATGTTTGACACTGCATTTCGTTCGCTAATTTCTCACAGTTGGGAGTGTAACACGATAATCCCAATCGCAAACAATCTTCAATGTTGATTTAGTAAGTTGAGATCTGATTTTTGATTTTATAATATTCGTGGGGGAAATAAAGATTCGCGTAAATATATGGAACCAAAACAGAATTTGATTTTGAAGGTTCCTTTTTTCAAAAGATTATACTTTTTATGATCAACTAAATTCCAAAAGTTGTCATCCGTGTGGTGAAATTTCAATATGACGTCATTTTGAAAATCTAACATCGCTTCTTCAATTATTGATGCTTCTTCTTAAAGAAGTTCTGCTATAGATTTAGCAGTTTCGGATTTACAAAAATTGTAGTCATGGGTTCGATAATGGCAAATTTCTGGAATTTACTTTCAAACTGTTCCAAAAGGTTTTTAAGACCAGTAATAAATAATGTTAGGCCAAAATTATTTTCACCGGTCACTTTTTTTCATCCTTGCAAAGTGTACGAGAATTTTTCGACAAATTATTTATCCAAAACTGTATTTTGGCTTTGAATGCTTTTATAGAGCTAATCATTTCAGCTAACGTTAATTTTTTTCCTGGAGATCCAGGTTTAAACTGCTCAATTTTTCACATATGTCAATTTAAAAAGCCAAGGCCATCAACCATTATAGGTTATCTAAAGTTCAAACGTTTGACCTTTTGAAATAAGGAATTTTCTCTCTCCCAAAAGATAAAAAAGTCGGCCGAGTGCTTCGTCTTTATTTAACCAAGGTCAGCTTGGGAAGATTCGTTCTTTTCCACAAGGGCTTTAAACAATCTGTGAGATCAAATAATTAACAAAATTCGAGCAAATCCTTTAACAACAACATTCATAACGTGTTCAAAGGATAACATTTTGGCACATAATGATTCTTGATGTATAATACAGTGATAATACATAAAGTTCGGAAAGGATTCATCTTTCTCGCAATGGGAAATGAATCCATTATTGCGGCCCACCATCAGTAATTATTGCTGATAACTTGTGTAAAAGCATATTAATTTCTGCCGAGTAATTTTTAAGATATTATAAATATCTTAACCCCTTAATAAAATAAAAATTGCATTACAAATACTTGTCGTATCCTGCTTGCTCGCAAGTCCAATCACCTGGAACATCCGGCAAGCGAGATACCACTAGTATTTGTAATGCAATTTTTATTTTATTAAATTGTAATTCCGCCAGCCCTTTTTTGCAAATCTTTACCCCTTGTTCGATCTTGCATTGATGTTAACTTTAATAGTTCTTTCATACTAAAATCACCGAATACCATTCTTATCATTACTGCCAATTGCGATATCCCCTGAATTCTTCTTCTACTTGTATTGTTTGATAACGGCAATTCTTATATTGCCGAAATAATTTCTCGTTTATTAGAAAATCCTTCAAATAACGAATCGGCTCCAACGAGAGATGCTTCCTTAAGTACCAATAGTTCACTTTCTAAAAATGGTATTTTTTGTTTTGGCAACAAATGAGACATTTTAAAGGAAGCGATATTTTATTTTTATTTACATGGCTGGTAAAAATACTTGCTGGGTAGATAGATAATCCCGATTTTAGTTAATTAAATTTTCTTTTTCTTGACTCGGATTTAGACGGATAACTAACCTCTAAGAACTCCGATTGGTTTTGTAATGACGTTTTTTTTTTTCCACCGACACAAAAGGTAGTCTTCTTCCCCATCTTTGTTAAAATGATATATTCGTTGTTTTTTACTGGGATTACTGATCTTGAGGTAAAATGTTTATATACAGAAAAACACAACACAACGATAGCGCGTGATGACAACGGTACGAGTTTACAACTAATACAATATAGATCCGTGGAGACACGATTATAATAGGCGTGATAAATTACAGTGGTCAGTGTAGCCCAATTTAGCGAATTTCTCACTACATCTAGCAAGATTTTAAAACTGGGCAACTTTTTATTTTATTTTTAACATTTAATTTTTTTTTTTCATTATTTCAAAACTTTGCCGCGGGCACAAGGTTGGGTACCCCTGCAATAGGCTATGTCGCGTGTATATGCGACATAGCCTATTGCGTGTACTGTATATGAGACAAAATAGTAAATAGTAACAACTAATTTATATTAATTGTTAAAAAAATCTATATTTTAATATTGAAACATGTCATAACTATTACGATAACAAAAATTAATCTCTTATTTATTTAGACTGGTTAAATTAACGATTACGATGTTACTTTGAACTCTTCATTGTTGCCACCTATTATAAGATTAAAAAAAACTGCAGTATATATATTTATATATTTTAATTAAAATTTCTACACAATTATTCGATATTAAGCCAGCAAATTTTCTTAATAAACCTGAAGATAGCTCACCGTTTTAAAGGGATGTTGACATTTCCTGTTATGGCATGTGATTAACCAGCACGTGACAATTCATATGATTGTGACGTAGGTCGGACGGGCTATATATTGAAACGTTATCAATTTCTCAGTATTACATGCTTTAGTGCGGCGATCTGCGTAATTGGGTGGGAGAGGATCTCCGATTTTATATTTTAATATACTTTTATAGAAGCTAAGATCAATTATATTAAATAAAAGGTAAAATTTATGCATGACTTATTTGTTAGGATTTTAATTATTTCATTTATTTTCGTTACTGTCAATTTAAATTAATTGTGAAGGCTCATTTAAATCAATTAATTTTAATGAAACTAATTATTCACGTTTATTACCGAAAGTTTTGTTCCTCGGACGAGAAATTCTTTTTAAATTAAAGAAATAAGATTTTATTGATTTAAAATTAGTTTAATATAATATAGTTTTATGATGCCGTTTTTTGAAAAGTGCGACTAAAATTTTTTTGAATTTTTCCATCATTTCTTCATGTTATCAGAGCAAATTTTCACTTATTCTAAAATGAAAATGGAAAATTCGAAAATTTAATTTTCAAGAAATTCTCTTTTTAATTTTTCCCCGAATTTTCATTACTCTTAATTTTTCCAAAGAGGGATTTTTCATGCTGTTAATAAATTTCGAATGCTTATATTACCATATAATCCAAGCATTCAAAATTAACAGACTATGTAGACTGAAAAGCTTCAGATTTCCTGTCATTCTGCTACTTAAGCAAGTTCGTTAATAAACAAAAAAAAAAAAAACATTTTGCAAAAGACTGATAAACAAGTACTTATAAAAAAATTACTTTTAGAAATAATCTAGGAAATTGTGATCATCAGTTATTATAAATACGATATAACTTTTTAAAATGTAATTTCAACATAAAATCTTTTCCAATTAGTCATCTCTAACAGAAATCTGAGTTTCTTTATAGAAAAAATATATGAAGCAATATATAAATTTGTTTATCCTTTTGTTGATTTAGTTTGATTTTAATAAATTAATTTTTCCTGTGTTATTTTAAACTGTAGGATCATTATATTTCAGATACTGTATATCTAAAATATTCAATGATACTGAATTATCATTGTATAAAATAAACAATATTAATAAAATAGGTTGCTAATTCCAAACAAAATTGGGAAAAATATTAGTTTTTCAAATATGAATTTTATAATGCATTAAAATGCTAAGTTTTAACTTAGATCTATGTATCTTTTAGATTTATCAGTAAAAAATGAAATTGTTCTTTTAGCTTATTTATTTATATTTGTATTTTATCATTATTATTATACAGTATTTAGTGGGTTATACTTGGTTGATACCGGTGGCTGTACTATGCTGGGCCAGAGTCGAGGCATTGGAACCAAAAACTAAAATAAGTGTGTCGGTGTCTGTATTCGGGAATTTCCTAACAATGTGGCATGTATTCAATATAGTGGCCTTCTATAGTGTGATGTATGTATTTCTATTCAATTGTAATGTTCTCAGGCTTTTGTGTGGTGTGTGTGGTATGATACCTGTACGGGAGTGAACGACAGGTACAATAAGCACCCTTTCCATCCGCCACAGATGCCTTATTTCCTGGGCGAGTTCTGTGTACTTAATACATTCACTGAAAAAATTAGCTTGTATGGATATGATTATATTGTATGTGATTTTATTGTGTTTGTCAATGAGTGTGATGTCTGGTCTGTTGTGGTAAATTGTTTTATTTGTGATTATTATTATTTACATCAAAAACTGCTCTGCACAGATTTTACAAATTTGAAGAATTTTTAAAAATTCTTTTGTTTTAAAGAATTAGTCTTCAATACTTTTCAAGACATTAAAATCTTTAAAAACTATTGATGATTCAAAGTAGATAGAATAATCTACATTCAGGACTGTTAAAACTTGGGACTCAAAAATGCTTTATTTCTTTAGAGGTGTTGTATAGGTAAAGATAAGTTATGGTCTAGAATAAAAGTATTAGTAATGAGTAGTCATATGAAGCCTCTAAAAAGCAGGGTTGAGAGTTGGAGTCAATAAAAATGGATCAAGGTTATGGTTTTAAAAAGTAGTCTGTTGATTCGTATTGACAATGATGAAATGTCTTGCAAGTTGCATGCATTTAATCGATAAAAATAATGTATAAGTAGTATATTTATTGTTTATATCGTATACTGATATGTAAATAAACGAGTCAGAGTTAAATGGATCATTATAAACTGGGGATTGGAGTCTGAGTCAAAGCATTTGTATACCAACTCCACTGTCCTTCTAAGAAGGTAAGGCACCAACCTTGGTTGGTATGATCATGCATTAATGCAGTTCCATGTATATTTATCAAAACTTTGCAATATATATAAAAAATATCATCATAAAACATTTTAATTTAATACATTTAAGTTTGATTTTATATATTTTAAATAAAAAATAAAATTATATATAAACATGTGCATGAGCAAAGTTTTTCAAATGTAACCATGCAGTAAATGATAAGACATAAAGCAGTGTTTAAGATAGCTGAATAAATCTTATTGACTAAAAATAATATTCTTTTAAAATTATATCAAAGTTACAAGTACAGCTTATACATTAAAAACAATAATGAAATCACTCCATTAGAAAAAAGTAAAGGAGGACTACAAAAAGATTAAGAAAGGAATTTAGGCAGTTTCTCTTCATGTGTTTTGCAATAATAATATCAAATGTGAAGATCTGAGACTGAGAGATAACATAATGCAATAAGCATTCTGAAAAACTTATCAGTAATAGTTAAGTAATAAAAAGTTTTTGACAATCATTGTTCAAAACACAACTAACATAAAATAATTCTGTATCAGTGCTTTATAATACTAGAAAAGAAAATAGTGAAACATATGAAGAGAAACTATATATTATTTTTTTACATATGT
Organism: Centruroides sculpturatus; assembly: GCF_000671375.1. Lineage (NCBI taxonomy): Eukaryota > Metazoa > Arthropoda > Arachnida > Scorpiones > Buthidae > Centruroides > Centruroides sculpturatus. The sequence goes on along the minus strand of NW_019384535.1, from coordinate 1,098,790 downwards.
TTTTGTACTGTACATATGCTAGTTGTGTTTTGAACAATGATAGTTAAGTAATAAAAAATTTTTGACAATTACAAGTTTTTCAGAATGCTTCTTGCATTATGTTATCTGTTAAAAAATATTATATATATATATATATATATATATATGTTACTGTAAAAGCCCATATATTGGTAAATCCTAGGTTTTACTTGTAAATCTTCAAATTTACCAACATGAGTTGGTAAATGTAAGGATTTTTATAAAGTGAGATGATTTTCCGGACTATTACCATTAGAATTTGGTACATGCTAGGTTTTACTAAAGACGATTAGTAAATGTTGATTTTGGAAATAAAACTATGAGTATTTTAATAATCATTTATTGCAACTATTATAAACTTACTAAGTCCTATTTATTAATAACTAGTGAAACAGTTTAAAAATACTTTTTTAACATAACAAAAATTAAATTATCTTGTAAAAAATAATATAATAGCCTACCTGGCTAAGCTAATCAGTAATCACAGTATTTTTTCTAATCATTTGGTATTCATTGTTCATTTAATAAAAGTAAAAAAGGATTTTACTTGTTACAACATGGAGAGCTATCATGGCATTTAGAATTATAAAGTAATCCTGATGACTTGCAAGCGCACTTCTTCGTTAGGCATTTTTTTAAGCAGTTGCACTTCTTGAAACCTTGTCCTCCGGTCAAAGACAATTTTGCGACAACTTCTCGAAGACTCACTTCTTTACCTTTAACAACTTCTTCTATCTTGATAAAGTCTTCAGGGCATGAAGTAAATTGATTTTGTGTATAAAGCTGCTTTAGTACTCCAATTTTGGTACCTAGTTGGTAAAACTCGTTGTCCTTTACATCTACTACAACTGCAATAACGCTTTTCGGGTCGGTTTTAGCTTTGTCAATTTCAGGCACTTTCAGTCTTACATTTTGGCCAATTTTCACATTTGGATATTTATCAACAGACGTGGCTTTCATTTTTTCAGCTTGTTTTTCCAAATTCAATTTTGCGTTGTTTCTTATAGTCACTACAGATTCTATCTTTTTTGGTATTGGCTCTATAGTTACAAGAACTTCCTGAGACTCAATCATGTTTTCTGTCTCTGAATCGGTATCTCTCTGAATCGTTACATTGGAATCATCGGTTATTTGCTTCGCCTTCATTTTCTCAGTAATAATCATTTCATCTTCTTGTGTTTTATCGTTGAGAGTGCTATTGTCTATATCCCCTTCTGACTCATTTTCAACAATGCTTTCTTCCTTGTCCTGTTCGATTGCATTTTCGACGTCATTATTTTGTTCCGTATTGTCATGCGAATGCAACAACTTCTCTAAATCTTCTTCAGATCTTATAACTCTAATCATATCACTAGGGATTGCTGAAGTTGCAAGGCCCATTTTCATTGGACAACCAAACATTGCTTCGTAGGGGGAACATTTGATTCCCTCGTGATATGCTCTATTTTTCATTGCCTGGATGAATCTTAAACCCTCTGACCACTTTGATAACTGATTGGTTTCCATCCACGTGCTCAACATATTTTCTATGTCTTGATTAGCACGCTCCACTGATCCTTGACTTTGGCTATGTCTTGCCTTTCCATGTACGATTTTTACATCCGGCCACATGGAGCATAAACTCTCAATAACTTGGTTAGAGAATTCTCGACCATTATCGGAATGAAGGATGCTCGGCGCTCCAAAAGTGGTGAAAATATCCAAAAGATGGTATGCAACTTCTACGGCGCGTTTAGTTTGAAGCGCACGAAGGATCACAAATTTGGTAAGATGGTCTTGGTAAACTAAAATAAATTTATAATTTCCATCTGGGGTAGTTTGTAGATCTATTAGATCAACCTGACAGCGTGAGTTCATTTCACTGTGAAGTATAGGTCTGACGACAATGCCCTTTTTCAAAGTCTTCTGTTTCTTTTGGCAAGGTTGACATAGCTTCAAATATGTCATAGTAGCCTCAACTGTTACATTTTTATACTTGCGGTTACATTCCTTAAGCATCCGTGTCCTTCCACCGTGGCCAACAGCAACATGTGTTTCTTCGAGAATATTGAATAAGTCCTCGTAACAAATGTAATACCTTATTTCTCCATCCTCCTCCTTCATAGGTGCAATTAGTTTTTCTTCGCCGCCTATAGTCAAAATGTCGTAACGCTTTATACGCCTGTAATGAACAGCTTGTTTCTTTTTCATGTTCTTTGCAGCTTTTACTTCCTCCAAACACTTTGCGTATTTGTCCCTATTAAGATAAAAGTTATTATCTTTCTTGCTTGCAACGAGCTCGTCCATTATTTCATAAAATCTCCGTTTCATACTCATCTTGATTCATAAATAACTTTTAGACAACGAAATCTCAAACAAGATTAGAATTAACGTGCGTGTTCTAACGTGTCAAACGATGAAATGTGGCGAGCGAAGGCGGTGACTATTTTTTCAACATTTACCATGTCTCTGAGGTAAAACCTAAGATATACCGAGTAAATGCTGGTAAAAGTTCAAAATTAGCGATGATCGCAGAACATTTCGGACTTTTACCACAAAGATTTGGTAAATCTTAGGTTTTACTGGAAGATCTTAGGATTTACCATAGTTCGAGCATTTACAGTAACATATATATATTTAATAATAAAGAATTCAATAAATGTGCATAAATTAGTCATAATAAAATTCTAAAAAATATTTTTTAAATATTGGAAAAATGGCTGTAACAGAAATACAAGAAAAAATAAAATTTTCTTAAACAATCTTTTACATATGTTTCACTATTATAGTATATTATTATTATTTTTAAAAAATTGTTTTTTAATTTATGATTGATTCTGGGTTAATAGCACTGTTGATTCTGTTTTTTTTACACCTGTGTTTTTACAAACATTTCAAATTATTTTACTTTTAATTTTATTTTCTTTCTTGAGATATTTATTTTCTTGTTAAGAAATTACTATTATGCTCTTTGTATTATATTACAAAATAGGCTTAACTGTTAACTGAAAAAGTATGAAAATAGTTTTAACTAGAAAAATTAGTTGTAAACTAACTGTAGATACATTGTCTATTGAATAAAGAGATGGCTTTTGAACTATAATTGAAGAATTTACTTATGAAGATGCCAATTTTTTAAATAATTAAAAAAATGTTTTAATAGATTATCCAACTTTAATTATTAATTAATAGCAATTGTACAGATACTTTTTAATACTAGATTTAAAATATAAATTAATGATCTAACCTATTCATAAAAATTTGATGATCTTATAATGTAGGAAATTTAATTTAAAAAAAAAAAAAAATTTTTCAAGAATACTCTCAAGAACAAAAGAGAGTACTGTAATTTTATTTTTATAAAATTAAAACAAAAATATTTATATCCTGTATTTATAACTTTTTCTTATTTTATATGAGAGATTGATTCCAAAAAATTGCTACATGATTTATGTAAATTTGATTTAATATATATATGTACTGTACCAAAAAGAAATTTGATATACAGTGGGTGATCGGTTAACAAACAGATCGGTTAACGAACAAATCGGATAACGAACACTTTCGCGAAAGATTTTTATGATCGGACAACGAACATATGTTCGGATAATGAACACTTCACTGAACAAATACAAGAAGCGACGTAAAATAACGAATACCGATTGGTCTTCCTTTGTCTTCAGGCAACAATTCGAAACTTTTCGGAGCGCGGGAGACGTCAACATCGACGTTCTACCCAGTATATACTGATCGGATAGTATTCCCCCGAACTTTGAAACTCTCCCTTGTAATTCCAGCCTTTTGTATTTCTGACAGAAACAATTCTTTTACGTTTTCTACTGAAAATGCGGATTTATGCCGATATCTGCTATTAAAGATCTTTTGAAGAAGTAGGAAGATGCCAGAACAACGGTCTTAAAATGGCATCCAAACCAAATTGAGGTTAATAGGCCTAGGGATCTCTACAATTACAATGCTATTAATTACTTCTGAAAAATCATGAATAAGACAGAAAAGCAATTGACATTGGATAGATTCTTTAACCCCCACAAACAGAAAAAACATGACTAATAAAAATGCAAGACCGTGTATATACGTATTTTTATTATTACATATGAATAAATGTAGTAAAAAAGTATATACTTTTTTTATTTTTGGGGGGTCTCCAGAACGAATTAATCAAATTCCCATAGAAACCTATGTTAAATCGATAATCGGTTAATGAACAATTCGGATAGCAAACAAAGTCTTGGAACGGATTATGTTCGTTAACCGATCACCCACTGTATATGTTACTGTGAAAGACCGAAATTAGAGAATGTCGATATTCTCCGGTGAATGTCGACACATACAAAATACGTCAGTGAAAGACCGAATATTTGGTTATATTATTATACATTCGAACAGTCGCCGGTGTATGTCGACAAGCACACACAAACTTTGGTGGAGGTCGAAACGACACCCGAGAAGCCAATGCCAACAAAGAGGAAACAGTCTGTTGCCAAATTCTTTGCAATTTCCTTCTGCTCAAATTGGTGATTCCATAAGAATATAAGTCCTTGATGTCAACCGTGGCCGTGCAGATGCCCGAAATGTATTGGCGGTTGTAATTAGAATAGAAAATTTTGACTTTTATAAATTAGCAAACAAAAATGGTACCCTCAAGCAGCTGTATACCCACAATCAGTTCCTGATTTGTAAAGAAAAGTTACTTTCCATAGATGAAATTTCTTAAGAAATATCGCCAAGAGAATCAGCTGCAGCAGCTAATTCAAAAAGTGGAGAGCAAGGCTATACACGCTGTCATTACAAAAAGAAATTTTCCACGAATAAATGCAATTGTAAAAGCAAGGGACTCTTGTGCAATTCAAAGTGCCATAACAGTTTAAGTTGTTGCAATAAATAAGATTTTATAACGTTAATCACATAATATACGTTATGTGATTAACGTTATAAGATTTTATAACGTTAATCACGAGTTTACTATTGCATATTGCTTTTCTTTTCTGATTAAGAATGTACTTTTTGTTTTAGGTTCAACAGTTTATTTACATGTGCTGTTACTTAAATTTTCTCCTATTTTGACATTAAAAAGTTGCATTTTTGTCTTAACGTAATAAAAATATTTATATTCAACATTCACCATCAGTGCATGCTCAATGTCGATATTTGCCGGTGTAAGTGAGAAATAATGATATTTAGCAAATATTTCGTACATACACGAAATGACTGTGTGAATGCTGACATTCACCAGAGAATGTTGACATTTTCCAGATATTGGTCATTCACAGTAACATATATTTATCAAATTTCCTTTTGGTACAGTACATAGTTTCTTTTGTAAGCTTGTTGAAATTTTATGCATATTTTACACTTGTTTGAATATTTGTTTTATTGGTAACAAAGAAAAACTAAATTATAGATCACAATTGTTTTGAAAAAAGAAATTAACTGACATTTTCATAAATCATAGTTTAAATATTTTGTCCGTTTTTTTCCGAAATTTGATTTGTTGGCAAATTACCGTTTGATGCTTGGCTGTGAATGGTTCAGTTTCTTAGAGTTAACATTAGAAAATATTATGAAATCTGAAAAATTTAAGATATATTTTCAATTCCTGTCTACCTGACCATTGAATTTGTACCATTTTCTACCATCTGAGTATCATGATAAATGTGACAATGGTAGGCTGAAATAACTAAACTTCCTATATGGTTTTCGTTTTAATGCTTGTTATATTACAGTATTTGATTTATATAACTACAAAGATTATCTTATGTAAGGGTTTATCATGCCAAGTGACCAATCTAACACATTTTAAAAATTCATTATTCCTCTACTGTATACAATTTAAAGAATTTTTAAAATGTGTTAAATTGGGCACTTAAATCAAATACTATACTATAATAAAATAGAAGAGTTAGAAGTACAAAATAATCTAATAATCTTAATCTTTGCTGGACTCATCTGCTAGTATGTATACATTTCAAGAAAACAAAATGAGATTATCTGATAATTAGGTTATTTGCTGATATTAACTGATTCGCTGATACAAAAATAGAAGTTTACAAATATGCTTTCTGTAATATGTTCCTTAACACTACAGCTATAAAAATGCATGATATTAAATTGATTTAAATAATTGCTAAATATGAATATTAATGAATGCCATTTGAATTCATTAAATATAATGATCTATAATAAACTGGATGTGTTTTATAATTCACTAGTGAATTATGAAAAACATCCAGTTTAATGTAGTTTCTCACCACACCAGGTTGTATATACTTCATCTAAACAACGATCTACAAATAACCAGTAACCGGCGTGAAATTCTTTAAAAATCGGTGAACGTTTTCAATTTCTCTCCTGGGATCTTCTTCAGGCTTATTTTTATACGTTCCTTTTAAATTTTTAAAAACATTCAAATTAAAGAATCCAGTTATAAAGGAAGGTATAAAAATAAGCCTGAAGATGATCCCAGGAGGGGAATCGAAAAATGTTCGCCGATTTTTTAAAGAATTTCATGCCGGATACTGGTTATTTGTAGATTGTTGTTTAGATGAAGTACATCCAGTTTATTATAGATTATACTAATTTCCAGTGAAATTAATAAAAAATTAATTTTTTTTTGTTAATTATTTCATTAAATGATTAAATTAAAACACACTATTAATAGTATCCTCAATAATATAATTAGGAATGTAGCCAAGTGGGGTGACAAGAGGTCATGTTTCCCACACTAATGCTCTTCCACCCCTCATTCTTTGTCAGCCACTAACCCACCCAAGTTTAAAAGTAAACAGTGTAAAAAAAAAAAAAAAAAAAACAAGAATGTCACAAGAGTTGACCATTGAATAAAACAGAAAAACAGACTTAAATATTTGGCTATATAAAGTCACACAGTTAAGAATAAAATTCAATATTTTGGCCTTTTCTGTTTTTTTTATTGAGCATAAATTACCACTGGTTTGCATATGGCTTGCATATATCATGTAAGGAGTTGCCTTACTGATATGGTACTTCTTAAACAATAATTTGTTGTTAGTAATTGTGGGCTATTGTATTTTTACAGTAATCTATCAACCTGTGCTAGGTCTACTCAGGCCATCAGCCTTGTGGGTTATCCACATTCAGAAATTTCTGGCTACATTCCAATAAAATCAAATGATTCTGTTTTCAACAGAAGTTTGTTAATATCACATGAAAATTTCTTAAAATGTTCAGTTAGAATAAAAATATTCTAAAGTGTCTAATTAAATATTTATTATATATTTTGATATATTTTTCAGCATGAATATTGCAGCAGCATATTCAACATATATATTAGTAATTTTACTATCTGCAGCATTAAGTGCAGACAGCATTTCATATAGAGATGTGCTGTTACAAGAATGGGAAGTATTCAAATTGACACATGGTAATGCAAATTTTTTTATTTTTCATATACAAATTATTATAATTATTATAAAAATCTTATACATGTGGATTTATTCCACTCTAATATCTGATATACAGTCGACCCCCCATAACACGGGTTCCTATAGTTCAGATTCCTATATCACGATGAAAAAATTGCGACAGTATTTGTACAAACATGCTAAAAAAACTCCTATAATTCTGTAAAACGTCATCGCCAACTTGTGTCGCGACAGGATTGCACAAACTGTTGAGTTTAAATGAGCAGCGGACCAATCGAAAACTATTTATTATTTAACGTCCATAAAAATTATATTTATATTAATGATGTCTTCAAAGTTCAGCGACTTTTTCGCAAAAAAAATAATTTATCAGGAAGCACATGAGCGCCATTTGATGACAATCTCCATGACGAAAACAAGCTTAAGCAACGGCATAGTCGAACGGTGCATACTCGGTAAGTAATCCTACAATTTTTTGTTTATAGCATAGTTTATATGGATTATTCCCAAAAAATTATACGTATTTTGGAAATGTTGAGTCAAATTAGTCTAGAATCGATTAATTTTATGGAAGAAACCTTTCAAACAGCCGTAGTCCGTAAACTGCATACGTGCCGGGCTGTGATTGGCTGGACTCCTAGAAGCTGGATTCATAAAAACAGGAACATATCTACCGTGTTATGGGGGGGGTCAACTGTAATTGCTTATCAATACATTATAAAGAAGTATATCATAGTTTAATAAAATTTAACTAATAAAGATTACTATTCTCCATAATTATTTTCATCTGGCATTTAAGATTAAAAATTTAACAACAAAATAAAACACAAATGACCCTTATAAATTTTATACAAAGTACATCTTGTATTTTTTAATAAATCTTTTATACCTACACAATATATATATATATATATTAAAATGGATGTGTGTGTTCCTATATTTCACTTTTCAGACAAAACTACACATCCCACATGAATGGTGTTTGTATGTGGTAGTAGCCCCAAGTCTCCATTCGTGCACTATGGTGGTTGCATCTCGATAGCTATAAGAGTGTGGGATATATGGGGTTTAAAGTGGTTGACTTTGAAGATTTTCTATTTCGATTTTAAAAATGTTTGAACTGTTTTAAATTTGAATTTAAATTGGTTCGATTATAGAACGATTGTAAACATTCCAGAAAATTGATCAAATTGAAAATAGTTCGTTTGACTGGATGTAAAAATTCTCTAATTAGTTTGGAAACGGGGGACCTAATTCTTGCATATGGAGTTGAAAGTGGTTGACTTTGAAGATGTGTAACAGTGGAAATGTCAACAATGGAAGTGTTGAGTAACAAAGGAAGTGTTAATATAAAGCAGCATGCAAGATTTACAGGCGGTTTTTTGCAGGAAATCGAACATATTTTTAGACTTATGTAAAAATTCTCTAATTAGTCTGGAAACAGGGGACCTAATTCTTGCATTCTGTGAAAACGGGTATGATTGGCTATAATGTAATTATCTTAATCTTCACTATCGTTACTTTTTGCCCAGCGAAGCGGGTCCTTGCAGCTAGATTCTAGATTACTTAGAAAAACAGTCTTTTATATATAAAAACAACTATATTACNATATAATATATATATATATATATATATATATGTTACTGTAAAAGCCCATATATTGGTAAATCCTAGGTTTTACTTGTAAATCTTCAAATTTACCAACATGAGTTGGTAAATGTAAGGATTTTTATAAAGTGAGATGATTTACCGGGCTTTTACCATTAGAATTTGGTACATGCTAGGTTTTACTAAAGATGGTTAGTAAATGTTGGTTTTGGAAATAAAACTATGATTATTTTAATAATCATTTATTGCAATTATTATAAACTTACTAAGTCCTATTTATTAATAACTAGTGAAACAGTTTAAAAATACTTTTTTAACATAACAAAAATTAAATTATCTTGTAAAAAATAATATAATAGCCTACCCGGCTAAGCTAATCAGTAATCACAGTATGTTTTCTAATCATTTGGTATTCATTGTCATTTAATAAAAGTAAAAAAAGGATTTTACTTGTTACAACATGGAGAGCTATCATGGAATTTAGAATTACAAAGTAATCCTGATGACTTGCAAGTGCACTTCTTTGTTACGCAATTTTTTAGGCAGTTGCATTTCTTGAAACCTTGTCCTCCGGTCAAAGACAATTTTGCAATAACTTCTCGAAGACTTACTTCTTTATTTTTAACAACTTCTTCTATCTTGATAAAGTCTTCAGGGCATGAGGTAAATTAATTTTGTGTATAAAGCTGCTTTAGCACTCCAATTTTGGTACCTAGTTGGTAAAACTTGTCCTTTACATCTATTACAACTGCAATAAAGCTTTTCGGGTCGGTTTTAGCTTTGTCAATTTCAGGCACTTTCAGTCTTACATTTTGGCCAATTTTCACATTTGAATATTTATCAACAGACGTGGCTTTCATTTTTTCAGCTTGTTTTTCCAAATTCAATTTTGTGTTGTTTCTTATAGTCACTACAGATTCTATCTTTTTTGGTATTGGCTCTATAGTTATTACAAGAACTTCCTGAGACTCAATCATGTTTTCTGTCTCTGAATCGTTACATTGGAATCATTGGTTATTTGCTTTGCCTTCATTTTCTCAGTAATAATCATTTCATCTTCTTGTGTTTTATCGTTGAGAGTGCTATTATCTATATCCCCTTCTGACTCATTTTCAACAATGCTTTCTTCCTTGTCCTGTTCGATTGCATTTTCGACATCATTATTTTGTTCCATATTGTCATGCGAATGCAACAACTTCTCTAAATCTTCTTCAGATCTTATAACTCTAATCATATCACTAGGGATTGCCGAAGTTGCAAGGCTTATTTTCATTGAACAGCCAAACATTGCTTCGTAGGGAGAACATTTGATTCCCTCGTGATATGCTCTATTTTTCATTGCCTGGATGAATCTTAAACCCTTTGACCACTTTGATAACTGATTGGTTTCCATCCACGTGCTCAACATATTTTCTATGTCTTGATTAGCACGCTCCACTGATCCTTGACTTTGGCTATGTCTTGCCTTTCTATGTACAATTTTTACATCCGGCCACATGGAGCATAAACTCTCAATAACTTGGTTAGAGAATTCTCGACCATTATCGGAATGAAGGATGCTCAGCGCTCCAAAAGTAATAAAAATATCCAAAAGATGGTGTGCAACTTCTACGGCGCGTTTAGTTTGAAGCGCACGAAGGATCACGTATTTGGTAAGATGGTCTTGGCAAACTAAAATAAATTTATAATTTCCATCTGGTGTAGTTTGTAGATCTATTAGATCAACCTGACAGCGTGAGTTCATTTCACTGTGAAGTATAGGTCTGACGACAATGCCCTTTTTCAAAGTCTTCTGTTTCTTTTGGCAAAGTTGACATAGCTTCAAATATGTCATAGTAGCCTCAACTGTTACATTTTTATACTTGCGGTTACATTCCTTAAACATCCGTGTCTTTCACCGTGGCCAACAGCAACATGCGTTTCTTTGAGAATGTTGAATAAGTCCTCGTAACAAATGTAATACCTTATTTCTCCATCCTCCTCCTTCATAAGCACAATTAGTTTTTCTTTGCCGCCTATAGTTGAAATTTCGTAACGCTTTATACGCCTGTAATGAACAGCTTGTTTCATTTTCTTTGCAGTTTTTACTTCCTCCAAACACTGCTTATTTGTCCCTATTAAGATAAAAGTTATCATCTTTCTTGCTTGCAATGAGCTCGTCCATTATTTCATAAAATCTCCGTTTCATACTCATCTTGATTCATAAATAACTTTTAGACAACGAAATCTCAAACAAGATTAGAATTAAAGTGTGTGTTCTGTGTCAAACAATGGAATGAGGCGGCGACACGGTGCGGAAAGCGGGGACTATTTTTTCAACATTTACCATGTCTCTGAGGTAAAACCTAAGATATACCGAGTAAATGCTGGTAAAAGTTCGAAATTAGCGATGATCGCAGAACATGTCGGACTTTTACCACAAAGATTTGGTAAATCTTAGGTTTTACTGGAAGATCTTAGGATTTACCATAGTTCGAGCATTTACAGTAACATATATATATGAAATAATAAAGAATTCAATAAATGTGCATAAATTAGTCATAATAAAATTCTAAAAAATATTTTTTAAATATTGGAAAAATGGCTGTAACAGAAATACAAGAAAAAATAAAATTTTCTTAAACAATCTTTTACATATGTTTCACTATTATAGTATATTATTATTATTTTTAAAAAATTGTTTTTTAATTTATGATTGATTCTGGGTTAATAGCACTGTTGATTCTGTTTTTTTTACACCTGTGTTTTTACAAACATTTCAAATTATTTTACTTTTAATTTTATTTTCTTTCTTGAGATATTTATTTTCTTGTTAAGAAATTACTATTATGCTCTTTGTATTATATTACAAAATAGGCTTAACTGTTAACTGAAAAAGTATGAAAATAGT
>NW_019384535.1:1074142-1079620 GCF_000671375.1 Centruroides sculpturatus | reverse complement strand
TTAGCTATAATGTAATTATCTTAATCTTCACTATCGTTACTTTTTGCCCAGCGAAGCGGGTCCTTGCAGCTAGATTCTAGATTACTTAGAAAAACAGTCTTTTATATATAAAAACAACTATATTACATACAAATAAAAACCGAGCAAAGTGGGTCCTTGCAGCTAGTAGAATAAATTTTCTAATTTTTATTGTATAAGAATCAACTTAGATTTGTTTAGATTATAAAATTGTTAATTCAATTAAAAAGCCAATTTAAATCAGAAATGTTATGATAAATATTATATATTAAACATGCTAAATATTTAAGCAATTTATTAAACTTTAGGAAAATTTTACTTTCTTTACATATAAATTTTGCATTTTGTTTTTATTAATCAAAATTCTATTGGTACTATTCAAAGGAAAAAATTAAGTTTTTAGTAGGTATAAAAACACTTTCTTACATACTTTTCATATCAATTTTGTTTTTGATACTGTTTCACATAAAAACACGTAGTTAATTAACAATTAACTATTCACTCTCGGATACAAGTGACTGGGGTGACGACTACATAAAGACACTCTCAGACTAACAAAAGTATGTTGGAATTTTCACCTTTGACTTGATGCCCAGATCAAGTTACAACAGATCAGTTACAACAATACTAATACCTTGTAAATTGACCATTTATATTGATGTCAGCATTAATTTATATTTATATAATGTATCTATAAAATTATCTTCAAAATGAATAAAACTGAATACATACAGAACTGCTTACTTAAGGCAACTAATCTTGTGTTTATTAAAGAAACATTTTCAGCCTCATTATAACCATCTTCAGCTCAAATACATTTTTAAAGAATGGGCTGCAAACATTAGGTCTAAAATTTGAAATTATATATGTATCTGTTCTAATATTCTCAAATAATCTTTCTAAATATGATGATATTAACAGATACCAATGCATGTTAAGTAAATTATGTATGGAAAGAAATGTTGAACTCATTGTTCTCAAGTGAAATTTGAACAATCAGATATAAATTTTAAAAAATTTATTTTAGATCTTATTATAATAATATTGTTAAAATCCTATATTTTGATAAAATTAAGTTGTAAGAAATTTTGAAATAGCCAAAATTCCAAGAAGTAATTAACCTGTTTAAGTTTGTTCTCTTTTATTTAAATTCATCATCATAAATTTAAACGAATTTGTTTAAATTTAAACATCTTAAAATTAATATTCTACACAATTCTACTCTATGTATTATGTGACACTAAAAACATTTTTTAGTAATGATAGATTGACTTAATTAAACAGTTAGGACTGTGTAAGTTATAAAATTACTAGCAGGTAGGCCCGGCATTGCTCGGGCAAAAGTAACGATAACTAAGATTAAGATTATATACGTTACAGTCAACCTTACCCGTTTTCACAGAATGCAAGAATTGGGTCCCCTTGTTTCCAGACTAATTAGGGAATTTTTAGATAGTTCTAAAAATATGTTCAATTTCCCGCAAAAATGAAAAAAACTGCATCTGCGTCTTGCACATCGCTTTCTCTTAACACTTCCATTGTTGATGGAAGTGTGAGGGACCTTAATCCTGTCCCTCTCCCCTGTGAGGAGGAATTTCGAAAAGTCCCTTCTTAGTGTGAATTCTCATGACGTACCCTAACTGTGTACCAAATTTCAACTCCTAACAGTTTGGGCTCTGCACTTATTATTATTATCAACCCGTCTCGATTATATATATAGATACACTAATAATCAAAAATGAGCCACATAATAAATTTTATTTCAGTATTATTTAAATAAATTATTTTTCACACTTATTTATATTAAATTCAATAAAAATAAGACTGATTTCAATAATCATTAAATAAATTTAGCTTACGTATGACTCATTTATGACATACTATTAAACACAAATCCATATATTGATATCCTAAAGTAAAAATATTAAATGCTTTAACTGAAAAAGTTAACTAATGATAATTTTCAGTTAAAGCAATGATTTTCAAATTGTGGAAGAGCAAGACCCTAATAGAGAGGTGTTGATGGTGGTCTTGCTGAGACCAAACTCTTTGACAATGTCACACTGTTTTACCCCACTTTCACTCCTTCTGATGATTTCTTGTTTTGTTTCAATTGAAATCACCTTTATGTTTTTTTAGAAGCCATGATTTGCACAACACTTGAATAAATTTAAATACCTGCACTAAGGTGATGTACAGTACATAATAAACAAGGGAGTAAGCTGATCCCAACGAGAGCTCTGTACTTCAGATATTCTAATAATAGCAGATTGCCATTGACAACAGCAAAACATTGGAAATATCATTTGCACTTGTTTGCAGAAAGTCCATTGTTTGCCTCACATAACTGCCAAATGAAAAGTCCATTGTTTGCAGCCAGTCTGTTGCTCGAGTCATGTAACGGCCAAACAGAAAGTTCGTCGTTCNTTTACATTCAAATAACTTTTCTTCATTATAAATAATTTAAGAAAGACTAAGACAAGTTTGTTATAGTTTTATGTCCTGTTTTGATTTAATATTTAGTAATAAATAAAAATATATAAATTACTATTTAAACATAAATGTTAATAGTTAGATAGAAGAATGCAAACTGAGTTAAGTTTTTCCAATGTAAAAGTAACATTGAAATGTTTGTAAGTGAAAAGTATGAAGCTTATACTTTATCAAAATTAGTAAAATTATTGTTTTGTATAAAAGGTGGATACTCAGACCAATTGACATATTTTTTTTTATAAAGAAAGACTATCTACTCTATACACAATTATGAAATGTTAAAATATGCCAGTTACAAATATTGAGAGTTAAGGAAATAGAGCATTACATATTTTTAAATTTTTATTTAGGTAAACAATATGAACCTTTAGAAGATTCCTTTCGAATGAAGGTATTTATGGACAACAAGCATAAAATTGCCAAACATAATACTTTATATGAAAAAGGTATAAAGAAATACAAATTAGCAATGAATGAATTTGGTGATAAGGTAAACATTTAAGCTTCATGTGAATTAAATTTTAAAATTTTATTTGAATGATGCTTGATATGGAAATAATCATTTTATGCATGTTTTAGCTTCATCACGAATTTATTCGGAATATGAATGGTTTTAAAAGACAATATCGAAACCAGTATGAAAATGGCTCTACTTATCTTTCTCCATTAAATGTTGAAGTTCCAAAATCAGTTGACTGGCGTCAAGAAGGTTATGTTACTCCTGTCAAAAATCAGGGAGAATGTGGCTCCTGTTGGGCTTTTAGTACAGTATGTATATTATATATTTAAGAATGTAATACATTTGTATTTAAAAAGTACTTTATTTAAGCAAAATAATTTATTTAAAAATTTATGCATAAAGTTAATAATTTTTTGTTTTAGACTGGCAGTTTAGAGGGACAACATTTTCGTAAAACTGGTGTATTAGTTTCTCTAAGTGAACAGAATTTAATAGATTGTTCTAAAAAATATGGTAATGAAGGTTGCAATGGTGGTTTAATGGATCAAGCATTCACTTATATAAAACAAAATCATGGAATTGATACTGAATTATCCTATCCCTACGAAGGAAAGGTATAATTAATTTTTGTTTTTAGATATATTTATTTTAATATTAAAAAATGAGATATTAATTTCAATATTTTTATGTTGATAGTTTACATATTATAATAGAAAAATGTAGGTAATAGAAGTATTTGCTTTAATACATACAATTATAGATTGACTGTCTTTAATATTATTTTGTATTTGATATTTTTGTTTGTGATAGTTGATTCAGGGATTAGCATGGACTAAGCTATTTTACAGAATGTCAAATAGCATACACTGTATATTTATAGATACAATATGTAAAGGACTTTTTCATATATTAATGAGATGCATTTTGATAATTGCAGAATATTTTTTTGTTTTTGAGAACTTCTTGTCTTTGATAGCTCTTATTTAAACTTTAAAATCTTGGTTTCAAATGTCACTCTACACATAACATTGCCCTATGACA
The DNA here is from genome assembly GCF_000671375.1 of Centruroides sculpturatus. NCBI lineage: Eukaryota > Metazoa > Arthropoda > Arachnida > Scorpiones > Buthidae > Centruroides > Centruroides sculpturatus. Next base: position 1,075,608 of record NW_019384535.1, on the reverse strand, counting down.
AATATTCTTTCATTTTCTAAACAAGTAAATAACTTATTTCAATATAACTGACTAGGCAATCTTCTTTATAAATGAATAAAATTTGATTTTCCTGTTTTTACAACAAATTTATTATTATTAATTAAGTGGCATACAAACATATGAAATCTAGATTCTGAATAATAGAAATAAAATTTGTTGGAATTTTAATAGAATATAAAATATTTTCTATTTACACTTACATCAACAATTTTCTTTTTAAATTACATTCCTAAACTTAAAGTGAAATTAACACTAATAGAATTTTTACTAATATCCCTTTTTATCATGCTTCACGGTAATGGAGAAGTGCTTATGCTAGGACTTTTGTCTGTCTGTCAGATTTTCTTGTGCATGCGCAATGACTTTACTTTCGTGACCTAAGTGTTATGTTCCATTCCATCCATTTGATTCAAACGTTAAAAATTAGGCTTATAACTTAAGCCTAAACTTGGTCGACTAAAAATTTCCAATGCTAGGCTTAGGAGTTACAAAAGTGTTATGTTCTGTTCTATCCATTTATTGCACATGACCACGTGTATGCGCAACTACTTGATTCTATTTTCTTATTAATTTTTAGCAAACTCCACTATAGTCATTTGATCCATTTATTGCACATGTCTATGTGCATGCACAATGACTTCAATTTCGTTACCTAAGTACAGTGGAACCTCGGTATACGACCTTAATCCGTTCCCGATGTTTGGACTTATACTGAATTGGACGTATATCAAATCAACCTTTCCCATAAGAAGTAATGTAAAAATGATTAATCCGTTCTCATGTAAAAAAAATGGCTGGCTTTAAACACCTCGCTTTCCTGGCTAGTTCCTGCTTGATTTTTCATGAGATCATGTATCTTTTTAGCTTTCTTGCAAATAATTGCTTCCGATACGCTGTCTCCAGCAATGTTTTGCAGTTATCCAAAGCAAAAGCAATTTCTTGACATGATCTAATGTCTTCAATCTCTGTTTAGAAATTGATTTAACCCCTTTCGCTACATTAGCAGATTTAATAATGTCTTTATTTTTTGCGATTGTTCATATCGTCGTTCTCGGAATACAGTAGGCAACAGTTAAAATCTCAAACACGCATGCCACTTTCATATTTTTCAACAATCTCTTTTATCAGTTCCATTGTAATTCTAGTCATTTTTTTAGTTTTCTGTCGCTTTTCATTTGCCTTTTTGCGATTCGTGATTAATAAAAATAATAAAATTTTACTTACAAATTAAAATCAGAAGAAATTAAACAAAGTTATAAACCGTTGCACCGCGAACGTCTAGTCTGGTCTAGTACACCGATAGTGCTACTTGTTCATTGATGGCGCGTATAATTGAATTATGTCGTATACCGAACAAAAGTCGTATACCGAGCAAAATTTGTTTCGTCCAAACAGGACGTATTCCGAATTGGACGTATTCTAAAGCAGACGTATACCGAGGTTCC
>NW_019384535.1:1061436-1067593 GCF_000671375.1 Centruroides sculpturatus | reverse complement strand
GAGTTTATTATTATTTAGTCTAGCAAAAAATTTTTTGTACTTCGGGGCAAGTTTTACATTTTTATGTCTTATCTCGTTATTGATCTTTTCGTATAAGCCTTTAATATGAGGGAATGGAATATATTTAATTTTAATTTTATTTTTCTCTTCATTTTTTTCTGGGAGTCTTTTCATTGTTTCTAGGAGTTTCTCCATTGTCAATTTTATTCTTTTTTGGATTTTCTTCATTATTTATGTTATTTATTTATTTTATTTTCCCAAGTTTTAAATAGTCTGTTAGGATATCCATTTAACAGGAATTTTTTCTTTAAGTCTTTAATATTATTATCTATGTCTATACTTTTACTATTGGGTTGTTCGGAAAGTAAGTTTGTTTTTTTCCGTGGAAAAAAAATGCAATATTCTTATAATAAATAAATATTTTATTGAATTATATGTTGACCATTTTGGTCAAATACCTGTTGTCATCGTTTCTGGTAGGAGCACGATTTCACATTCATAAAAGTTTTGATCGTTGCTTACAAAAAACTGATCCAAGTGATTTTTGACATTGTCATTTCAAGTAAATGTCTTACAGTTAAAAAAAATTGTATAGACCAGAACAAGTAATAATCGGAGTGTGCTCAATCTACGGTTGGTGTGATAGCACCTCCCATCTAAGTTATAACAGTTTCTGACTAGTTACCAAACTTGTGTGAAATTTGACATTATTGTGGTAAAACACTACACCTGTTTTTTTTTTTATCAATTCTTTATCAATTTTTCTGTTTGATTAATTTGTTTACTTGAATGCAGTACACTTTCGAATCAATTGTTAAATTGTCTGGTAAAAGCTCCAAAAAAAAAATTTCCTTAATATCCACCAAATAGAGCATTTCTCTTTAAGAACTTGTGGAATTCATATATCAAGCTTTGAAACAAAACCGATTTGTTTCAAGTACTCATAAACAGTTCAATTTGACAAATTTAATCTCTTAGTGATTTCACGTGTTGTTATTCCGCAGTTTGCATCAATGGGTACTTTTATTTTGTTTTCATTGGCTTCAATTGGCCATTCATAATGTGGTGCATCTTCAATACTGAAATTGCGGTAACGAAATTTTGTAAACCAGTTTTGGCACTGTTGTTCTGTCAACACATCTCCAACATACATGTCACACGATTTTTTTCTTGCTTGAACGACATTTTTATTTTTTTGGTAATAAAAATGCAAAATATGCCAAAGATGCTGCTTTCGATCTTCCATATTTGATGGGACACAAAAAAATAAACAATTGCACAAAATCAAACAAAATTTTTTACAAATAATCCATAAAATGCTAGCTGTCAAAATATATAATGATAATACGGTTTAGAACGAAAATGGGGAGAAAAATATGACTAATCCGTCTAGTGGAAGAAAATGAACTTACTTTCCGAACAACCCAATAGTTCTATTTTTAATTTTATTATATTCCATAGAAAATATATTTTGTTTTATATATAATGGTGTCTTATGTATAATGGTATATATATAATGAAATATGTTGCATTTTCAAGCAACATATTTGATGTAATGGAGAAAAATTTCATGAGTTTTAAGAACATGTAACAAGCTAAGTTTAAATATTTAGAACATATATTATTAAAACAATTCATTTTAAACTTAAAAATTTTGAAAATTTATTGTCTTAATTAAAGTAATCATTAAATCAAAGTTCAAAATTTTTATTATTGTATTGTTTAAATTTCAGGATGGGAAATGTAGATTTTCTAAAAGAACTATTGGAGCTAGTGATACAGGATTTGTAGATGTTCCTGAAGGAAGTGAAAAAAAACTGAAAGAAGCCGTTGCTACAGTTGGTCCAGTATCTGTTGCAATTGATGCCAGTCATGAATCTTTCCAATTTTATAATGAAGGTAACTTTAAGAAAATTTATAAATGGTGAATTTTTCTGCATTAGTTATATTTTTATATCATCTATAAAGTTTGTTTAAAAATTTTACACTATTAGAAATTCAGTTTNAAAAGAAAACATGTTGTATTATCATTAAAAGACAAATTAAAGTATTTGTTTCGATTATCCGGATTTTTCCTTATCCGGACTACCTTCATCCCCAATTAGTCCGGATAATCGAGGTTCTACTGTACATAATAAAAGTTAGAAAATTTGATGTAACAATTCATATGTTCCAAAATATGTTGTTATTCATAATGTTATGATATGAATTCATTTTCTGTGTGATTTATGTATATACATTCATACAATTACTCCATTATTCTTACATTCATAAAACTCCACTTCTCTCCATATAACTTTGTCCTAACTTTTAAGAGCATAAAAGTTAAATGGAATGAAGCAGAGTTGTATGAAAGTATATGACCTAAATAATCTCATCTATACACACTGTAAAATATACGACTTACTTCTGACTCGAAAACAAAACAGTGCTTAGTTCAATATACCTTCACTAACGTTTTCGAACTTAGTTCTTCTTCAGGTGAATAAAAGAAAATGGGCAGAATCGATGTTATTTGAACGTATCTATTTCATACAAATTCTGAAATGCAGTGTTCTAAGGAAACCCGTGCAATCATCGTCTTAAATTTGCGCATGCTCTGTAGATAGAAGAATCGCTTTTGGCTTCTCATGTATCATAAATAAGAGTTTGCCATGCTATTGATAAGGATAGTTCATCCTTATTGTTTATACATTTATCTTCTCTTGTGTTTTATATATATACTAGCTGCAAGATCCCGCTTCGCTGGGTTTTTATTTGTATGTAATAGTATAGTTTTTTTTATATATATATAAAAGACTGTTTTTCTATTTAATCTAGAATCTAGCTGCAAGGACCCGCTTCTCTGGGCAAAAAGTAACGATAATGAAGATTAAGATAATTACATTATAGCTAATCTTACCCGTTTTCACAAAATGCAAGAATTAGGTCCCCCGTTTCCAGACTAATNTAGTTCTTCTTTAGGTGAATAAAAGAAACGGGCAGAATCAATGTTATTCGAATATATCTGTTTCATACAAATTCTGAAACGCAGTGTTCTAAGGAAACCCGTGCAATCATCGTCTTAAATTTGCGCATGCTCTGTAGATACATGAGAAGCCAAAAGTGATTCTTCTATCATAAATAAGAGTTTGCCATGCTATTGATAAGGATAGTTTATCCTTATCGTTTATACATTTATCTTCTCTTGCTGTTTATATATATATATATATATCGCTTCCATCTAGTGCAAATGGTATGGTTGCTGTGTGATGTATATTATCTTTGCCTCCTCAAATAATGCTTGTATGTCAGGGTCCGTGGCATATTGTGCTAATACTATAGTATGTCTTTTATGTAGGATGTCTGCTTTATGTTCTTTGAGCCTCACCTCCAATGATCTTTTTGTGGATCCCACATATACTAAGTCTTTATCCCACCTATTATCTTTTTTTGGGATCCTGTATATTCCTGCTAATTTGTTGTGATGTGGAGTATCTTTTGCATTATTTAGCATTCTAAACAGAGTGGGACATCTTCTAAATATTAGGGAGGCCTGTTTTCTTTTGGTGATTTCTTTATAGTTTCTCTAAGTATGGATTGTAAGTAATCAGGATTCTGTCTTTCTGAATGTTACTTTGTTGCCCTTGTAGTTCTGTTTGTTCTGTTCTTTGGGAATGAAGCATTTTTTTGACCCTCGTGGCTATCCTATTATTATATCCGTGTCTTTTGGCAATATTATTAATGGTATTGATCTCTGTAGCCAGTGCCTGTGTTGTTGATGAGTGAGTGTATGCTCTTTTCACCAAGCTATTAAATGCCGCTATCTTATACTGCTATGGGTCACAAAAATGCACAGATCATAGATGGGATAAAGACTTAGTGTATGTGGGATCCACAAGAAGATTGTTGGAGGTGAGGCTCAAAGAACATAAAGCAGACATCCTACATAAAAGACATACTATAGTATTAGCACAATATGCCACGGACCCTGACATACAAGCATTATTTGAGGAGGCAAAGATAATATACATCACACAGCAACCATACCATTTGCACTGGATGGAAGTGATATATATATATATATATAAACAGCAAGAGAAGATAAATGTATAAACGATAAGGATAAACTATCCTTATCAATAGCATGGCAAACTCTTATTTATGATAGAAGAATCACTTTTGGCTTCTCATGTATCTACAGAGCATGCGCAAATTTAAGACGATGATTGCACGGGTTTCCTTAGAACACTGCGTTTCAGAATTTGTATGAAACAGATATATTCGAATAACATTGATTCTGCCCGTTTCTTTTATTCACCTAAAGAAGAACTAAGTTCAAAAACGTTAGTAAAGGTGTATTGAACTAAGCACCGTTTTGGTTTCGAGTCAGAAGTTAGTAGTATATGTCCTGTTGAGTGTTATACATATCCTGCAGAACATCCTTGCTCCCAAATTTCATGTTGAAATTATACAGTGGGACTGCCATCTCTGTAGACGATACATTCCAAAGTCTATCACAGACAGCAGCAAACTATTAACAAAACCCATATTTCTGCATGCATGTAACAAGATTGATTGAGAAAAAAATAAAAATATTTAATGTTACATAGTATTATATATTTTGCATTGTTTCATATATCAATAACTACACTAAACATATAATAAAAAAATTATGAAAAATACTTTTTCTTTATATTAGAAAAATTTGTGTATTCTGCTTATTATTGGGATACTTTCATACTACAGTAAAGAAATCAAATAGTGATGGATTAACTGTTGCTATCATTGTATTTACCATATTGAGAATTTCACTTTTAGTTAGTACTTCAAATCTCTTAGGCTTAGAACCTAGTTTAGAAAATTTACTCAAATAAAAATATTTTAAGTTTGGTTGAATGAAAAAAAAAACTACTATTTGATTCAACAAATCAAGTAAAACTAAATAAAATTGTGCAGTGCTTACAAAAGCTCATGAGTTTTGAAAGTGATGCCTATGTGGCTCTTGTAACTTGGTTTCAGCAATCTCACTGTAATACTTTTTCTTATTATTTTCTAATTTTATTGTACATAGTCCAGACCACTGAAGAACCAGAATTGGCTGTAATAATGACTTATTAACTATTATAAAAATTTTTCATAATTTTATTGCATCCTCTCTCCAAACTATATTCAAAATGCTTTGAAGTAGTTTATGCAGAAAATATTTCAAAGAATTTTAATATATAATAAAATATTCTTTCATATTTCGAAACCGTGTTGTATCTTTATATTAGTTTTTCAAAACCGTAATGCAGCGTAATACTGTAATCAACACTTGGCATAACTCATTCATTTATTTCAGTTTTTGTTGACACACGTTTCGGGCTTTGTTTTGCTCCTCCTGTCAACTAGAAACACATAAAACCATCTATATACACATTATGACCCAACATATGAATTTAAAATCTTAAAAATTTTTATATTTTGCAAGTAACATATCTTTTAAAACTCTTAAAATCAACAATTCCATCCTTTGACGTATTTCTACAAGTGGGAATCATACACTATAGTTTGCTAGACTTCGAAGGTTATTCACAGAAGATTCCTTGAAATATTGAGAAAAGACCATAACGGACATGTAGCATAGTTCTTCTTTTATCTTTATATAATGTTATTAATCGTTCTTACCTAAACAAAACTGCTAAACTTCACAGCGTTTAATGTTGCTATTCTTACGGTGATTTGCATAATAATGCTTCCTTCCAAAAATTTTTTCTTCTAAAAATCTTCAAAAGAACCCAGTTTTTAATTAAACTTAAACATTAACTTAAATATTAGCTGTATATTGAATTTATCCTTACATAATTATTCACAGAAGGTTTCCGGAAATATCGAGGAAAACTTCCAATGGGCATGCAGTTCAGTTCTTCTTTAATATTAACACTAATTCGTATACATTTTATATTATTAAACTTACTTTTTATCAATCTTTCTATCCTTATTTGTTATTAATAATTCTTACCTAAGTGGCTAAACTTCACTTTTTTTTAATTTTTATTCTTTCAGCTCTTAGCATATAATGGTGTTTTCTTTGTATGATGATTTGCATAACCATGCGTTCTTATTTAAAATTTATTCCAAGTAAGACCTTTAACTATTTTTCAGATTTCCTCTAAAGAACACTTCAAAAAATCCT
>NW_019384535.1:1031196-1058727 GCF_000671375.1 Centruroides sculpturatus | reverse complement strand
TCGAGAAATTGCTTTTGCTTTGGATAACTGAAAAACAGTGTGCTGGCAACAGTGTATCGGAAGAAATTATTTGCGAGAAAGTTAAAAGGATACATGCTGATCTCATGAAAAATCAAGCAGAAACTAGCCAGGAAAGCGAGGTGTTTAAAGCCAGCCATTTTTTTACATGAGAACGGATTAATCATTTTTACATTACTTCTTATGGAAAAGGTTGGTTTGGTATACGTCCTATTCGGTATAAGTCCAAACACCAGGAACGGATTAAGGTCGTATACCGAGGTTCCACTGTACATGTTTTGTGCTTGTTAAGAATGCAATAGTCATATGATACAGAATAGGGCAATTTCATTGATCAGATAGACAAGAATAGAAGTTTTTCAACAGAAGAGAGTCTTTAATCTGCCTGCATGAGAAAACAATTTGGCATCCAAATTTTTTCTAATGTTAACTCTTAATGTACCATTCACAACTGAACATCAAATGATAATCAGCCAACTAAAATTTTGTAAAAAGTAGGCCAAATATTTAAACTAGGCATCATTGAAAACCCCTAAAAAGATTTTGTGCTCACTGATAATTTCATATTAAGTAATTTTCCTGTTTGAATGCCACCATCTCACTGGTCAGATAAAAAGGGAGCCTGCTACAGTGGAGGATGAAGATAACTTGACCAAAAATAGTCATTGACCTCCTCCTGGATGAGGAAAAGTTTCTTTGCACTTGCTCAAACTGTCAAAATATATAAAAAACAAAAACTTTCTTCTTTATATATTAGCAGTTTCATTTTTTGCTCTGATTTACAATAATTAAACTGAATTTCTAATAGTGTAAAATTTTTAAACAAACTTTATAGATGATATAAAAATATAACTAATGCAGAAAAATTCACCATTTATAAATTAAGTTATAAACCGTAGCACCGCGAACGTCTAGTCTAGTGTAGTACACTGATAGTGCTACTTGTTGATAGATGGCGCATATAATTAAGTCGTATACAGAGCAAAATTTATTTCGTCCAAACAGGACGTATTCTGATTTGGACGTATTCTAAAGCTTGGTTTTCCAGGGTGCCAAATGTAAATTGGTCAGTTTGAGGCAAATTGATTATTCATTTGCTTTTATTATGATTTTTTGATTGTTCAGTTATTTATTTTGTACATTTATCACGTATTTGTCCAAAGCTTAATATTTGCTTAAAATTGTACAGTGGATTTATAAACATCTTGTATACTTTAATTTTAATTAGAAAAATCTACACATTTTAATTACGATTCAATGCAAATTTTAATATGTTGCCTATATAAATATATAATACTATGAAGCTCTTTAGTACTAAAATTTATATTTTATTTACTCATTGATTTATTTTTATAAACAGTGTGGTATTTTTTATTCATTTGCATTTTATGCACTCGACTAACTTATTTGATGTTTAGTTAAATGTCTGATTTTTTTAATTTAGGTATTTATGATGAACCAGATTGCAGTTCTGAAGAATTAGATCATGGTGTTTTAGTTGTAGGTTATGGAACTTCTGAAGAGGGAGATGATTACTGGATTGTTAAAAACAGGTATGTATTTTCTCTTTTTAAAAAAAGTAAATAAATTAAATAAATAAATGTGAAAAAATTTTATTATATAAATCATTAATAGTAATAAATCTAGTAAGAAAAAAAACAATCTAACAAACTTTGACAATTTTTATAAATTGATTTCAATTTTCAAAACAAATAGTTAAATATGACTATAAATTTATTAGATCTTATCAATAAAACATTCTAAATTCTATGTTGTTTCAAATTTGTTAATTTAAATTCTTAAAACTAAATTTGAAAAAAATTAACATCAAACTTCATTTAATGCTAAAATTAAAATTCAAAGAAGGTTTACTTAAAAACAAATTATTGTATCAAATAAAAAATTGTCATTTAACTACTAAATTTTTGCATAATTTAATTAATCAGCACTAACTATTCAGAAATATCTTCTTACTTTCTCCAACTAATGAGATAGTTTATAAATTAAAAAAGCAGGTTTAATAAAATTGCAGTAAAAAAGAAAAATACAAGTCTTGATTATTTGACTTTGGATAAAGTAAAACATTGGCTAATCAAACAGACATAAAATGTGATATTTAGTATTATGCTGTATTATGAGTATTTGCTATTTTTCCTCTCCCATTTTTTTTATAAGTGCAACAACACCATAAATACAGCTTTGTGCTAGAGATGTGTCTTTTTGCTGTATATATTGTGATTGTTTTAGTCTTCAGATGTTTTCTCCTTAATTTTATTGTTTGAGAGACAAACACGGTAGGATCCAAAAGTTTAGGGACTTGACATGAATGACCACCTTCAAAAGAATCACTTGGATAATAATACTTTTTCCAGCACTTGTATAGCTTCTGGAAGCATTGCTGTAAGCCATCTTTTGCCTCAACTCTGCAATGCTGCTTCTACCTTATTTGATGACTCCAAATGATATATTTGGATATAAAATATAGTGTTTGAGTGAGTCACCCATTCATTGTAAACAGCTTGAGATTGCCTTGATGTCATTTTGACTTAACAAATGAGGTAAAAGCAGCATCACAGGTGGTTGCAAAAGATGGCTTATACAGCTTCATAAAGCATTGCTGTAAGTGTTGTAAAAATTATATTGAACCCGATGTGATTATTTTGAAGGTGGTTGTGTATCAGTGTTTTAAACTATTCAAGGCAAGGAACTATATGCCAAGTCCCTAAAGTTTTGGATCCTACCACATACGAAATGAAGAGGATTATACTTTGAATTTAATAATGCATAAATTTGATTTAATACTTGTAATGGAATTCATTAAATTTGTAGTTTTTCTCCCCTCATTTGTTACTGTATTATTAAAAATTTCATTAATTTGATTATTCATTGGTCACATTGAGATTAGATAATCAAGTCTATTGTAATACAACAAGCATTATGTATCAGAGAAATATCAGAGGAGAGATAAAATTATAAATGGAAACATATTACAATGTGCTAATATTTTTTCCAAATTTCAATTGTGCATATATATATTATGGTAAAAGTGATTAATTCACAATATATGAAAGAAAGAAATTTATCATATTTACCACTGATTGTGCCTATTTGCCAGTTCATAGTGGTAAAAATGATAAATTGTACTTACAGTCGACCTCCTATAACACTGTTGATTATTCCGTTTTATATGAATTCCATGTTGTACGAGTCACTTATATTTTACAAATACGTGTGCCGGGCTGTGAACGGCCCACGTATTTGTAAAATCTAAGTGACTTGTACAACATGGAATTCATAAAAAATGGAATAATCAACAGTGTTATAGGACTGTAATTAATGAAATTTATTGAACATTATGCATAATCATTGGTCTAGGATGATAAATTTGATAAATAATGCACTCTTGTTGAGTAACTGTTAGAAAGTAACCAAATCCAGCACTGCACCAAGGAATTAAGATTTGTGCAGCTCATAGTGATATGATCTACAGTGGAACCCTGGTTAACGAACGTCCTGGTTAACGACCAAATCGGTTAACGAACTTTTATTTTGCAAAAATTTTGTCTCTGATAACGAACAAAATTCGGATAACGAACGTAACGGTATTTTGTGTCAAATTTTAGTTGGTGTTAGGCATGCGCGAGTTAAGCATTGCTTTTCCGAGTGTTTGTACTATACTTCTTTTTTCAGTTTTGTGATTTATATATTTAATCAATATGGCATCAAAGAAAGAAAAAAGTCATAGTGGCAATAGAAAAAGACAATGCGCTATCGGATTTGAGAAAGATTTTGCTTAAAAGAGTAAGACAATCAACTTTAGATCAATTTCTTGTTCCTTACAGAGAGATTGTTTCTTTGTTAAGTTATGGCAATGCAGCGCTTGGGCAATCTGACTAGGGAGAATGCCTTCTGGGAGGTGTTCTTAAGGGAAACTGGTCCCTATTTGGGCGTTACAGACGTGGAGAAATCCCGGAAAACTCCACCTTGCCAGTCCGTCTGAGCGAGGTGCGAACCCACGAACGAACTCCCCGTCTTCAAGGTACGAAGACGACTTAGCCACTGGTGGGTTTTTTACCGAAAGAGATTTCGATTCGAAGAATCTTCCGATGAAGTGCTACCTGTTATTTTTTGGATGGGATTTCCCTTCTAAACATCAAGGTTCGTATATCTTCACTTTTCTGCCACCAACTACAACAAACGAAGGTATGTACAGTGCTATTTTATTAAACAAAGTTTACATGTTTGTTGCTGTAATGATAGATACTACGTTTTCCTGCATTTTCATCAAAGAAAATTACTGTATATTACAAATAAAATGACAAAAATTTCGGAGACTAGAACGGATTGATTGCATTTGCATTAATTTCTATGGGAAAAATTGCTTCGGTTAACGAACAATTCAGTTAACGAACGAAGTCGCGGAACGGATTAAGTTCATTAACCGGGGTTCCACTGTATTCTTCAAGGCATTAAGTGTAATCCTTATGAAGCCATGTTTAGTTCACCCTTAAAAGTTGGGCCGAATACACTATCCTTTTCTAATGATGCTGTAGCAGATGTTTGCACCAGAGAAGAGCTATGAGAAATAATTAATCACTAGATCAAACTCAATGTCAATTATAAGGACCCAATGAAAATATTTCAGAAAAAGTATTGAAAATGAATAGCCATCACTCAACCAACCCAATGTGACCATCCCTGATTTGTCAACCAAAGTACAGAATGGAAATGATAATCTTTCCACAATCAAGAACAGAAAGGAAGAAGTTGAGAAAAAATGAGCAAATGCAAAGGCAGGTTTAGAAGCTCAAGTGAGAAAAATGAAAATATCAGAGCTGAAGTTTGCTGTAGCCAAAGTAGGAGATACCTTGAAGCTAAGAATACCAGATGTGGACAGGGCAAGAGATGATCCATAGAATACATTGGCAGTAATATTAACTACTGAAAATAATAAGTACTGTCACTCAAGAACAAAGGAGGGACATCCTTCACAACTGTGCTATGTGACAAACAATTTCTTACAATAGAGAGTGGGCAAGAAAAACATCAGTTTTAGGAGATTGGGGTACCAAAGATGCTCATGTAAGTGTGTGCGCAACCAAATGCAAGAAAAATGAAAAATCATGTAACTCAAAATGTCATGATAGTTTGCCATGTTCAAATAAACAGTAAAAATTATTAGAGCTCATATTTTTTACAAATTGATATTTTTCTACACAATTCTAAGAAAAATTGTTTCAGCTTTTCTTATATTAATTAAATCATTCTAATATTAATAAGTTTTCAAACTTTTGAAAACTTGTTAATATTAGAATGTTAAAATTTCAAACTTTTAAACTTAATTTGAAAATTTAAAAGTTTGAAACTGCTTTTAATCAACGGATCAGGCAGACAACAGGAAACCACCTGATTATTTTCCCATGAGAATATTATGATGAAAATGAGCAATGATGATATGCATGGCGATCTTGTCAGCAACCAGCACCAAACTGATTCCAGGTCATTTGGTATGAAATGGGCTACTGGGCATGTGGACATAGGCAACTGGTCACCACAGGCAAAATATGCATCTGGAAGAAATTTAAAATTACATCTAAGTGAGAAATTTATCCTTAGGTACTTGGAATGTCAGAGGACTTTTACAGACTGGAAAGCTCTACATAATAGAAAGAGAGCTTAATCGAGAGAATATACTGATTTGTGGCATCTCCGAAACACATTGGAAAGAGAGTGGTCATTTTGATACAATCGACCACACGATATATGTTTCAGGTATGACCAAAAATGGACATGCCTTTGTCATTGACAAATGCCTAACAAAATTTGTGGAAGGCTATGAACCTATCAACAACTGCATAATCAAAATTATAATATCTTCCAGGCCAGTAAAACTTCATACTATTCAGGTTTATATGCCCAATTCGGCTTCTTTGGATGATGAAGTGGACACAGTGTACACACAAATTGAAAATATCATTACAAAAATACCATAGAAGGACATATTGATGATAATGGGAGATTTTAATGCTAAGATAGGCAATACAAAAAAATGATGATAATCTACGGTGCATTATAGGACAATTTGGACTGGGCACCACAAATGAGAAAGGAAATACTCCTTCAGTTTGTAATCAATAACAGTTTTTAAATAACTAACACTATGTTCAAACACCATTATCGGCATCTTTTTACTTGGACCTTCCCAGTAGGTGAATATTAAAACCAAATTGATTACGTGTTAATAAGAACAAGATGGAGATCATCAGTAAATAATGTCAGAGCAAGACCTGGAGCATTCTGCAACTCTGATCATAAGCTACTAAGAGTGGCAGTAACATTAAAACTCCATACAAAAATATCAAAGATCAACCTAAAACTTAAGACTCCAGCTAGTTCAATCTAACAACAGACTCCGAAATTTAGACCCTCCATCCTTTACAAACAATCCAGATGATTTATGAACACAAAAAGTTGGATTTTAACTGGAGTACAACAATGTACCACACAACATCGGCCACAGAAAAATAAACATTGGATGACAAATAGTACCTTGAATTAATAGATGAAAGGAAAAAATTATTAACTTCAGCAATTGTTGCAGATGAAAAGAAGAGCAAGCTAGACAAAAAATCAAAAAGGCTTGTAAGAAAGACAAAAATGATTATATTGTTGTGGAAACAAACAGCAACCTGAGAGCTCACGGTTATGTACTACAGAGAAATATGTAAATGCTAACAAATTACCATGTGTTCTCAGACCGGGAGAACATACCCACAAAAAAACCCCACATCAATGAGATTTAAACAAAGACCTTCGCTCTATTGAGCGAAAGTCTTTGTTTAAATCCCTGCACCATGAACGACACGGTGGGAAGAGCAAGCCATGGCAATATTGACAGTATATGCAGTGAAATTGAAGTCCATGCAAATAATAATTAGACTTGTGAACTATACAATAAAGTTAGATATCTAGCAAGAGTTCAAACCATGCACACAAATAATTAAAAATGATTAAAATTAAATCATAACTGATATGGAAGGGATTGCAGATGTCTGGAGGAAGTATTGTGAGAAACTTTATAACAAATGGACAAACAAATGGTAATAATCAACTTCAGAATGGGGATAGACAGGGGAAGTTGAACCATCTATTCTTAAATCAGAGGTAGAAAAAGCCATAAATACATTAAGAAATCATAGCTACAACCAACAGACTGCCGAAAATCTATCGGGCTAGTTTTATGCTACTTATTAGATAAATTACGTAATCAATTTGGTACTAGAGGTAAGCGTTAGGCGCCATCTCTTATTAATATTAATAATTATAAATAATTTTAATTAATNTAATATTAACACTAATTCGTATACATTTTATATTATTAAACTTACTTTTTATCAATCTTTCTATCCTTATTTGTTATTAATAATTCTTACCTAAGTGGCTAAACTTCACTTTTTTTTAATTTTTATTCTTTCAGCTCTTAGCATATAATGGTGTTTTCTTTGTATGATGATTTGCATAACCATGCGTTCTTATTTAAAGTTTATTCCAAGTAAGACCTTTAACTATTTTTCAGATTTCCTCTAAAGAACACTTCAAAAAATCCTCAAAAATGTATTTATTATTTTTCAAAAACCTCCTTTTTCTCAAAAATTTTTCTTTTTTAAATCTCTTACAGTATTTTTAGCCAGTTGTTGTTGATCTTTAAACTTAAGTTTTTATTTATACAATGTTTATTTTTTAAAATTTCTATACTCTCTTTAAATTTTCTGCTATAAGTTTCTTTTTCTTTATGTAGGATCTTTACATTATTTTGGTTGATATTACAGTTATTTAACATACGATGTTCTAGAAAGGCTGAGTTGATTCTATGATGTTTTAAATCAGCCACGTGTTCCTTTAGTCTAATCTTCATCTTCCTCTTAGTTTCTCTTATATAATATTTTTTATTCTCACATGTACAGTACATGGGATTTGGTATGCAATGTTTTTCATGTCTTCCACTTGTTGTTTTTCTTTTGACATAAGTTTATTATTATTTAGTCTAGCAAAAAATTTTTTGTACTTTGGGGCAAGTTTTACATTTATGTCTTATCTCGTTATTGATCTTTTCGTATAAGCCTTTAATATGAGGGAATGGAATATATTTAATTTTAATTTTATTTTTCTCTTCATTTTTTTCTGGGAGTCTTTTCATTGTTTCTAGGAGTTTCTCCATTGTCAATTTTATTCTTTTTTGGATTTTCTTCATTATTTATGTTATTTATTTATTTTATTTTCCCAAGTTTTAAATAGTCTGTTAGGATATCCATTTAACAGGAATTTTTTCTTTAAGTCTTTAATATTATTATCTATGTCTATACTTTTACTATTGGGTTGTTCGGAAAGTAAGTTTGTTTTTTTCCGTGGAAAAAAAATGCAATATTCTTATAATAAATAAATATTTTATTGAATTATATGTTGACCATTTTGGTCAAATACCTGTTGTCATCGTTTCTGGTAGGAGCACGATTTCACATTCATAAAAGTTTTGATCGTTGCTTACAAAAAACTGATCCAAGTGATTTTTGACATTGTCATTTCAAGTAAATGTCTTACAGTTAAAAAAAATTGTATAGACCAGAACAAGTAATAATCGGAGTGTGCTCAATCTACGGTTGGTGTGATAGCACCTCCCATCTAAGTTATAACAGTTTCTGACTAGTTACCAAACTTGTGTGAAATTTGACATTATTGTGGTAAAACACTACACCTGTTTTTTTTTTTATCAATTCTTTATCAATTTTTCTGTTTGATTAATTTGTTTACTTGAATGCAGTACACTTTCGAATCAATTGTTAAATTGTCTGGTAAAAGCTCCAAAAAAAAAATTTCCTTAATATCCACCAAATAGAGCATTTCTCTTTAAGAACTTGTGGAATTCATATATCAAGCTTTGAAACAAAACCGATTTGTTTCAAGTACTCATAAACAGTTCAATTTGACAAATTTAATCTCTTAGTGATTTCACGTGTTGTTATTCCGCAGTTTGCATCAATGGGTACTTTTATTTTGTTTTCATTGGCTTCAATTGGCCATTCATAATGTGGTGCATCTTCAATACTGAAATTGCGGTAACGAAATTTTGTAAACCAGTTTTGGCACTGTTGTTCTGTCAACACATCTCCAACATACATGTCACACGATTTTTTTCTTGCTTGAACGACATTTTTATTTTTTTGGTAATAAAAATGCAAAATATGCCAAAGATGCTGCTTTCGATCTTCCATATTTGATGGGACACAAAAAAATAAACAATTGCACAAAATCAAACAAAATTTTTTACAAATAATCCATAAAATGCTAGCTGTCAAAATATATAATGATAATACGGTTTAGAACGAAAATGGGGAGAAAAATATGACTAATCCGTCTAGTGGAAGAAAATGAACTTACTTTCCGAACAACCCAATAGTTCTATTTTTAATTTTATTATATTCCATAGAAAATATATTTTGTTTTATATATAATGGTGTCTTATGTATAATGGTATATATATAATGAAATATGTTGCATTTTCAAGCAACATATTTGATGTAATGGAGAAAAATTTCATGAGTTTTAAGAACATGTAACAAGCTAAGTTTAAATATTTAGAACATATATTATTAAAACAATTCATTTTAAACTTAAAAATTTTGAAAATTTATTGTCTTAATTAAAGTAATCATTAAATCAAAGTTCAAAATTTTTATTATTGTATTGTTTAAATTTCAGGATGGGAAATGTAGATTTTCTAAAAGAACTATTGGAGCTAGTGATACAGGATTTGTAGATGTTCCTGAAGGAAGTGAAAAAAAACTGAAAGAAGCCGTTGCTACAGTTGGTCCAGTATCTGTTGCAATTGATGCCAGTCATGAATCTTTCCAATTTTATAATGAAGGTAACTTTAAGAAAATTTATAAATGGTGAATTTTTCTGCATTAGTTATATTTTTATATCATCTATAAAGTTTGTTTAAAAATTTTACACTATTAGAAATTCAGTTTAATTATTGTAAATCAGAGCAAAAAATGAAACTGCTAATATATAAAGAAGAAAGTTTTTGTTTTTTATATATTTTGACAGTTTGAGCAAGTGCAAAGAAACTTTTCCTCATCCAGGAGGAGGTCAATGACTATTTTTGGTCAAGTTATCTTCATCCTCCACTGTAGCAGGCTCCCTTTTTATCTGACCAGTGAGATGGTGGCATTCAAACAGGAAAATTACTTAATATGAAATTATCAGTGAGCACAAAATCTTTTTAGGGGTTTTCAATGATGCCTAGTTTAAATATTTGGCCTACTTTTTACAAAATTTTAGTTGGCTGATTATCATTTGATGTTCAGTTGTGAATGGTACATTAAGAGTTAACATTAGAAAAAATTTGGATGCCAAATTGTTTTCTCATGCAGGCAGATTAAAGACTCTCTTCTGTTGAAAAACTTCTATTCTTGTCTATCTGATCAATGAAATTGCCCTATTCTGTATCATATGACTATTGCATTCTTAACAAGCACAAAACATGTACAGTGGAACCTCGGTATACGACCTTAATCCGTTCCTGGTGTTTGGACTTATACCGAATAGGACGTATACCAAACCAACCTTTTCCATAAGAAGTAATGTAAAAATGATTAATCCGTTCTCATGTAAAAAAATGGCTGGCTTTAAACACCTCGCTTTCCTGGCTAGTTTCTGCTTGATTTTTCATGAGATCAGCATGTATCCTTTTAACTTTCTCGCAAATAATTTCTTCCGATACACTGTTGCCAGCACACTGTTTTTCAGTTATCCAAAGCAAAAGCAATTTCTCNTTGGATTTTAACTGGAGTACAACAATGCACCACACAACATCAGCCACAGAAAAAGAAACATTAGATGACAAATAGTACCCTTGAATTAATAGATGAAAGGAGAAAATTATTAACTTCAGCAATTGTTGCAGAAGGAAGAGCTAGACAAAAAAAATCAAAAAGGCTTGTAAGAAAGACAAAAATGATTACATTGACAGTATATGTAATGAAATTGAAGTCCATGCAAATAATAGTCATCCTCGTGAACTATATGATAAAGTTAGATATCTAGCAAGAGAGTTCAAACTACACACACAAATAATTAAAAGTGGTGTAAATGAAATCATAACTGATGTGGAAGGGATTGCGGATGTCTGGAGGAAGTATTGTGAGAAACTTTATAAAGACACTGGACAAAGAAATGGTAATAATCAACTTAAGAATGGATAGACAGGGGAATTTGAATCATCTCTTCTTAAATCAGAGGTAGAAAAAGCCATAAATACATTAAGAAATCAGAAAGCTCCAGGACCTGACAACATAACCTCTGAAATTGTAAAAGCAATGGAAGAATTGGGTGTTGAGATATTTCATAAAATCTGCTGTTTAATTTTGAAATTTGAGAGTTGGCCAGAGGAATGGTATAAATCAATATTTACTCCAATTTATAAAAAAAGGTGCACCAACAGACTGTAGTAACTACAGAACTATCAGCCTAATTAACCATGCCAGTAAAGTAATGATCCAACCAGTAAAGTAATAATTAATAACCATTTGAAACCCTTCCTATTACCTGAAATAGCTGAAGAACAGTTGGGGTTTATTCCTGGTAAAGGAAATTGTGAAGATCAGAAATTTATATGAGAATAACTCTGCAAGAGTAAAAGTTAACAAAACTATGTCTAATACATTTACATCTGAAGGTGGTGTACGACATGAATATATTCTTTCCCCTTTACTCTTTAATGCTTATTCTGAAATTAATCATGAGAAGGGTATTAGATAACTGAGATGGAGGCATTTCCATTGAGGGCCATAAAGTTAACAACCTGAGATACGCTGATGATACACTTATTATAATGAATCACACCTTGAATATATTATGAAACATCTTGAAACTGAGAGCAGGGAATATGGATTGCTGATTAATGGAAGTAAAACGAAAGTTATGATAATTGATCATTCCTTGACACAGACTAAGGATATTGCAGGCTATAAAGTGGTGAATGAATTTGTTTACCTTGGATCACTTCTTACAAATAAAGGAGGATGCAATAATGAAATTAAAGCAGAATTTGCCTCGCTATCAATGCAACCTCTGAATTATTTCAAATTTGGAAAGATTCTGAAATCTTTATTTTTAATAAACTAAAGCTCTAACTAAAATAGAAAAGTTAGCTATTGATATAGACTACCTGAAAGCCCACATTGCAGAAAATAGACAATTAAGAACACTCTCTCTCCCTAAGTCCATCAGCCAGAACATTCCAATATGCGAGAGGAAATATATTAACTTTAGAATCCTAAAATCTACAATAAAATTTAAATATATTAAAATTTGAAGACTAAAGCGTAGTTTACAAAGACATAAAAACCAAGAAAATCGACCAAAAAACGGAGAAACCAAAACTTTACACAATAGTGATATTGACAATTATAAAATAAATAAAAATAAAAAATTAATAGAAAAGTTTATTCTTAAGTATAAATATCTTTCCATAGAAGAGATATCAGAGTGGAAAAAATCCCTCGTATTACATAAAACAAAGTTTGTGATTTCTAAAGATGTTCTGGAGACAATGCAGACAGGGCTAGATTTTAATGGTCCTAATAGCTGGAGAGTGATAGATATAGTACCAAGCTTAGATAGCAGACTTTGAGATAATGAAAATTAAATTGAGTAATATTATAAAGACACATATTGTGAGACAAAAGGATAGAGTAATCGTTAGGGATAAAAATTATTATAAATATAAAACAGAAATTGAAAAATTGCATAAGTATTCAAATGATAATAAACTGAATATAATCAGAGCAGATAAATTGTGGTCGTAACTCAAGACTGGATTATTTCAAAAAAATTACAAATTATAAAAGGAAAAAATTTCAGAGAACTCCCGATTAATCCGAGAAAAATTATATACGAGGAATTAAAAAAACAAATTACGAAATTACAAAAACTGGGAGATGTTACTAAAAGTGAAAAAGCTTTTATATTATCTGAGGATAATGAGAGAACTCCTCGATTAAATATCCAATTAAAAACCCACAAACAATATGAAAAAGTAAGACCAATCATAGATTTCAAATTCACTACATTGTATAATTTAGAAAAATATCTAAAACAAAAACTTAAGAGTTACAATAATTCAATTTATTCAATCAGAAATACAGAAGAATTTTTACAAGATTTGAAGGAAGTTCAGATAAAAAATACATTTAAATTAGCTAGTCTTGATGTAATAGAAATGTATACATGGAAAATGATTAATAACCAATTAAGAAAAATGAATACTGAACCTTATAGATTTATTAGAATTTGCTTATAAAAGTAACTACTTTGAAATAGATAAAAAAAATATTATACACAGGAAGATGGTATCAGTATGGGGTCAGTCATAGGCCCAAAACCAGCCGAACTGATAATGATCGAAATAGAAACAAAAATTAAAGATATTCCTGGTATACATTACTATAGAAGATACGATGATGACGTTTTGATTATATATAATGAAGCTGAAGTAAAAATTGAAGAAATAAGTAAACTAATAAATAGTAAATTGAATTTCCATATGAATACTATCAAAAAAGAGAAAATAACTGATAATAGTATAAGGTATCTAGACATAGTTATCACTAGAAAACAAAATAAGTTAATGTTTGGACCTTTTAAAAAACAATGTTCAATTGAGAAAACAATAAATTATTATTCTAATACACCTCTGCATATAATAAAGAATATTTTTTATATGGAATACAAAAATATATATAATAGAACTAGCGAACAAAAAAATAAAAATAAATATATAAACGATTTACGTAGGAAATTTAGCCTAAATGGATATCCTACTAGACTAATTAATGATTGGCCTCGAAGAAACCCGCTCCGGGTTTCTTCCAGCGGTTAGATTTTCGGCAGTCTGTTGGTTGTAGCTATAATTATATATCGGGTTGGAGATGTTTGTATATACATTAAGAAATCACAAAGTTCCAGGACCTGACAACATAACCTCTGAAATTTTAAAAGCAATGGGAGAACTGGGTGTTGACATATTTCATAAAATCTGTTCCTTGATTTGGAAATCTGAGATATGGCCAGAGGAATGGTATAAATCAATTTTTATTCCCATTTATAAAAAAGGTGCACCAACAGACTGTAGTAACTACAGAACTATCAGCCTAATTAACCATGCCAGTAAAGTAATGATCCAACCAGTAAAGTAATAATTAATAACCATTTGAAACCCTTCCTATTACCTGAAATAGCTGAAGAACAGTTGGGGTTTATTCCTGGTAAAGGAAATTGTGAAGATCAGAAATTTATATGAGAATAACTCTGCAAGAGTAAAAGTTAACAAAACTATGTCTAATACATTTACATCTGAAGGTGGTGTACGACATGAATATATTCTTTCCCCTTTACTCTTTAATGCTTATTCTGAAATTAATCATGAGAAGGGTATTAGATAACTGAGATGGAGGCATTTCCATTGAGGGCCATAAAGTTAACAACCTGAGATACGCTGATGATACACTTATTATAATGAATCACACCTTGAATATATTATGAAACATCTTGAAACTGAGAGCAGGGAATATGGATTGCTGATTAATGGAAGTAAAACGAAAGTTATGATAATTGATCATTCCTTGACACAGACTAAGGATATTGCAGGCTATAAAGTGGTGAATGAATTTGTTTACCTTGGATCACTTCTTACAAATAAAGGAGGATGCAATAATGAAATTAAAGCAGAATTTGCCTCGCTATCAATGCAACCTCTGAATTATTTCAAATTTGGAAAGATTCTGAAATCTTTATTTTTAATAAACTAAAGCTCTAACTAAAATAGAAAAGTTAGCTATTGATATAGACTACCTGAAAGCCCACATTGCAGAAAATAGACAATTAAGAACACNTCTAATACACCTCTGCATATAATAAAGAATATTTTTTATATGGAATACAAAAATATATATAATAGAACTAGCGAACAAAAAAATAAAAATAAATATATAAACGATTTACGTAGGAAATTTAGCCTAAATGGATATCCTACTAGACTAATTAATGATTGGCAACAAAAAATAGATAATAGTATTACTTCATCTGCTAAACAAAAAGAAAAAATAAAAACAAAAGTTAAATATCTAAGTTTTCCATACATGTATGAAAAAATTGATAAAGAACTTCAAAAAAGTAATATAAAGCTTGTCCCAAACTATAAAAATTTAATATCCTGATTAAATGCTAAACAACATCCACAAAAGAAAATAGAAAATAAAGACAAAATTAAAAAATATTGTATATAAAATACCCTGTACTTGTAAACCTAATAGTGTTTATATAGGTGAAACAAAAAGAACATTAAAGACACGCGTAAAAGAGCATATATCGGACTTAAAATATAATCGTCTAAATTCAGTTTTTCATGATCATTGTGTAACTAATGATTGTAATATCGATCAATTAAATATACAGATTTTGCATAGGGAAAAAAGAGCATTCGATAGAAAATTTAAAGAAAGCATTGAAATAATAAAAAATAAATATCAAAATTGTTTTAACAGGAATTTAAGTGTTAACATTAATGAAAATTGGATGAAGATATTGTGATCGATTGAATATTGGAAGAACCAAATGTTAATAAAGATTAGTTAATTTATTTTAAGGCAATCTGATAAACCAAAAAATTAAGGGGTTTTACTGGTGAAAAAAAGAAATTTTCTGTTAAATAAAGTGTTAAAATAATAATGATGTATACTGAGATATATGTAAATTAGTAAACGGATAATTTATAAAATATGTATGGTGGAATGAAAGTGTTTGATGTGATTATAGTGGTTTTTTTATTTTTTTTTTACATTACATAATTGTGGATGTTTATTGGTTACTCTGTCTGCATGTTAAGCAGAAGTATATTGTGATATATGCAAATTGGTTGGCTGGTTGACAGTGTGGGGATGATAGTCTACAAAATGTGTTAAGAGGAATGGAAATGGCCTTTATGCAGTGGTTTTTTACTTAAATTTATGTTACAGAACAGTTACTGTTTACTGATAACTCTGTACGTATGTTAGAAATTGGGATTTTAAAGAACCCGATTGTGTTATTGTAAGAAAGGTGCATAAAAATGGCAATTATGATAGTCATTGTGTGACCTTTATGGTTGCATACGGATTCACCATATATTAGTTAAGTGTCTGAAATCTGGAGTAAGGTACGTTTTATTTGTTTTTTAAAAAGACAATTTTTATTGTTTTATGTTCAGTTTTTATGCTCGGCTATAGTTATGTATAGTTTTTGTCGTTTTATGTTTGTTTAGTTGGCTGAAGAGGGGAGAATACTCGAAACGCAAATGTATAGCACGGCGTACTAACTAAATAAAGATGAAAAACTTGCCAAGTGTTAGTTAAGAGGTCACTTCATTGTGCCAGTATACAATATGTAAATAACAACACGGTTTCGATAATAACAAACTAAAGCTCATTAGAATGCTTATTTTTCCAATTGCCACTTATGCCTCGGAAACCTGGACCATAAATGCCACTTCTCAGATGAAACTTGATTCCTTTGAAATATGGACATATAGAAGATTGCTGAGAATCTCTTGGATGGAGCACTGAACAAATTGCTCCATCCTAAATCAACTGACAATCACAACAAGCCTTACCACTAAAATATACAATCCTACCTTCGCTTCTTGGGACACATTTCTAGATGCAAAAATGGATTTGAGAAACAAATCCTAGAAGGGAAGATCAATGGCAAACGCCCTAGATGATGATGATGGATTAGATGGGGCAGACCAAGTAATGATGATTACAGGACATACAATGTATGAAACCATCCACACGACAACACCAGGAGCAGTGGAAAGATACAATTAAAGCCGTCAATTCGTAATATCACCACACCCTCTGAAGGACATAGGACTGAGAAGAATATTAATAAAACCAAAAAATGTACTTTTGATTCTGTTTTTTTTTTTTAATTTGTTTAAATCAGTAAATTACTTTATTAAAACCAGAAAAGGCAGGAAGTTTTATGATATCAAATTTATGAACTATATAAACAATACTACATCCAACACACACCGTAACTTCAAAAAACTTACTTCTATTATAAACCATTTGGTTTATAATAGAAGTAAGTCTTATGAACTATATTTTAGAAACTATGCAAAAATCACTTTAAAAATAATATATTCAGTGATATCAATCAAACTGATGAAATTCATTTGAAAATTATGTAAAATTGTCAGGAAAAGTGAAATTTATCAAACTCACCAAGATGATTGGTGATTATGTGTAATAACTGACTATTATGTATAATTGCAGTTAATCACTTTTACCATAATACATACACTGTATAAATACAAGGTAGCTTCAAAAAGTTTCCAGAATTATGCTGGGTCAGTCAGTTAAAGACAATGGAAAAAGGTATATATAATGCATGTCTTAGTTAATTAAACATCTCAGGATTAGAGAAATGTGTTCAAACAGGTCTATACTCACTGCAAAGATGATAACTGTTACCATTCACTGAAGGTCGTGTTACTGAGACATTGTGAAATGGAGTCTAGTGAAGTTGTCTGTGGAAGAACAATGTGCAAATATTAAATTTTGTGTGTTATTGGGGAGAAAACCCTCCAAGACCTTGCAGATTCTTCAGGATGCCTATGGTGAATCTACCACGAAGCATTCTCAAAATTATGACTGGCATAAATGCTTTCGTGAGGGGCGGGAAAGTATCGCCGACGATTTGCAAAGTGGTCGTCCATCGACATCAATGTCCGAGGAGAAAGTGTGTGTTGTATGCGAGACTGTGAGTTCGAACAGATGGCAGTCAATCGAGCAGATTGTCACGACAGCAGGAATTTTGGTTGAAGTCGTCCTTCCATCCTGCACGATCAATTGAACATGCACCATGTTTGCCAACACACGGTGCCACGAATGCTCACGGCATGCCTCATGCAATTTCTACTTCTTACCCCGGTTGAAAGATGCCATCAAGGGCCGCCACTTTAAGAATACAGATGAGGTTATACAGAGTGTAACATCTGCATTACAGGTGCTGTTGCGAGACAGCTTCCAAGAATGTTTTCAGAAGCTACACCAGCATTAGCGTAATACATGGTTACCGAAGGACAATACTTTGAAGGACACGTTGCTCGATTTGTCAATTGTACACGTACTTTTGACTAATAAACCAATTCCAGAAACTTTTTGTAGCTACCTTTTATATATATAGTCAATACCTAATGCAATATTCAGAGCTTTGAAGCCCAAGTATCTTAGAACAAATTTTATTCTTTTTGTTGCAATTGAAATTTAGAGAAAATTATTAGCATTTTGATTTTGTAATGTTTCAATTTCTAATTTTATCTTTACTTATGTTTCAATTACTAATTTTATATACATATATATAAAATTTTTATTTTTCTAAATGATTTGAAACTGTTCTGTGAGTGTGATGAATTCAATCTAAAATTAAAATTATCATTTACAAAATACTAAATATNCCTATAACACTGTTGATAATTCCGTTTTATATGAATTCCATGTTGTACGAGTCACTTAGATTTTACAAATACGTGTGCCGGGCTGTGAACGGCTCACGTATTTGTAAAATCTAAGTGACTCGTACAACATGGAATTCATATAAAACGGAAAAATCAACAGTGTTATATGGGGGTCGACTGTATATAAAGTTATACACATTTTTAACACACAAAACTTATGTATAGTTAACATAAAAAATTTAATAGAAATTACATCTAGTGAATCTATTCAAATTTTATTTTTTATTTACCTATATTTATATAAATTAATATTTATTTATTTTTTCTAGTTGGGGAACAACATGGGGAGATAACGGCTATATCCTTATGAGTCGTAATAAGAAAAATCAATGCGGTATTGCTACTCAAGCTAGTTATCCTTTGGTGTAAATTATATATAAACAAAATTTTAGATGCAAATCAACGAAAGAAGTTTTACAAAGTTTCGAAAATATCTACAATCCTGTATGGTTGATTTGTCATCCTATACTTACATTGGCATACTTTAATCTGTGTTTCTTATGTTGTTTTAACTTTATCAGTCTTATGTTACAACAGTTTAAGGTATTGTCATTACAAATTGATTCCACAATATATTTTTTTATATTTTTAAATATAGGAAACCCGTTTAACGACTCCATTTTTAATTTTTTATAAACAAATTAAAACCAAACTTGAAAATCGTTGCTGTGTTTATTTTTAATTGTATTTCACAACTAAGTTTATTTTAATTTTATGTTTAAATTTACCTTAGGTAGCCAACATGGCGGCGCTTCCGATTGTTCGTGGTCCAGACGGACTCCTCCCGGAGGGGAGCCGCTGATGCCAAACGTCACCAGTTATTGATTCACGGTAGTTCTTCAACAAAATAATTAAAAAAAAAGGAAAGTCTACTAAAAATGTAACTAATCTAACGGAAACGAAACGAACCTAACCGAAGCGCCGCCATTTTGGCTACCTAAGGTAAATTTAACCCCTATGAATGTATTAACCGAATTTTAATTTTATGGTTTATTCATCAGGAAATAGATTAAATTCAAAATTGTCAACGCAAAATAGAGCTCTTACCAGATTTGTGGTGACTGCAGTCTTGTTTTCTGGGTCGTGTTCAGTAGCGCAGAACACCTAAGTTAGAATTCTGAATGGCTTAGTGGGCGGAGCTAAGAATGTTCCGAGCGTCATCGAACGATTATTCTAACCGGGCAAAATGGCGGACGAACATAAAATTACGATGACAACAATTGTGGCAAACGAACTGGTCGAAAAGGACGAAATAACCAATAAATAATTCAAATAGAAGCTACGTCGGATCGTGACGAAATTAATAAAGCAATTATTAACTATAATCAACGAAATGGACCGCTATCTTCCGTTAAAATGTATTCGGAATCTGTTATACCGACGTACGATAATTTTACATTTCCAAGTCATTTTAGAATGAGAGAATAACTTTGTGATTCTTATAATAAAATACGTTTGGTCCAACACCAGCAGCCATCTTACAAATCGTACGGCGAGACAAAAACAACGACGTCGCTAGTAGAAGTTAGCATAGATAAAAGAAGCTGACCGAAGTAGCTAGAATTCTAGCGGTGGGAAGAGTCGAACGGTAGTTAGAAAAGAGTTCGACACGGCGGCGTAACTAGACTTAGCAAGAATCCTGCGTTACCGAACACGGCCCAGGTGTATAGAGGTTTCGAGGTCGCGCGCCACGTGATAAAACGCACGCTTACTCCGCCCCTTCGCCATGTTTGTGGTCTAGCTTCCGCTAGACCACAAACACAGCTTCCGCTAGACCACAAACGTTTGTTATTTGACACTTTTCTTCAATATAAACTTAATAAAACTGCAGTATTTTTATAGCGTGGAAAAAGTTAAGATGTTTTCGTGGTGGGTTATTATCGCAGTCCGACGGGACAAGACGCCGTTTTATACGAAGAGACAGTTTCATTACGTCGAGGTGTCGATCCATACGAAGCCAGCGTCTTCGTTGTAGATCGAGAGTCGTAGCCTAAAGTAGAATTCGATGACATCATAAACTATTTGGTTTTAACGATAAATTATTGCTCTCTTTCATTTGTAAAAGCTCACAAATCTTTAGAGGCCACGAGTGGCCGCGTTTCTCCCAATTACGTACTATTTCATAACGCTCCCGATTCGCAGTTGGGTTGTGGTTACCGTCATATCCCGTGTATGATGATGGCACCCAGTCTGGTGATGACGCATGGTAAAATGAGGAAGGTCTTCCTTTGAGGCGAAAAAACTTTTTCGATAATATAATTAAAAAGAACTTACCATTATGGTACGTTATATATAAATAATAAGAATTTGTCAGGGACGACTCGAATGTTAGTAACAAATACGGTGGAACCTGGCATAACGAGTGATGGCGAGAGGGAAATGCCAGATTGCGCGCATGCTCCATCAGTCTCTTTAGCACCGGTTCCGCTAGCATATTAGTGTGACACATTACGTATAAATGTTACCGCTAAAGCTGGAAATCCGTTAATGTGCGCATTACCTAGCTAATCTGCAGATTAACTAGGGTGATCCGTTAAAGCTGCGAAAATTATTCCATTTCTCAAATTACCTAGGTAATGTTCAGATTATCTAGGTAATCTGCAAATTACCTACTAGGCACTCGGTAAAGTGAAAATAAGATCTTTGCTGAAACAACAGCAACGTTTCTATACGCTTAAATTAACATAATGTTATTTATTTAATTTTCAATATCTAAAGAATCGAGTTAATACAATCAACAAATTAGTCGATTGAATCAATCATCAATCAATTAAAAAAACTTTAATACAAAAATCAAACGGTTTAAAATATTACTACAATTAGGGAAATGAATTTGCAAAACATATGATAAAATTGTACTTACTTATTAGTGCAATCTAAAGATTGGTGACACTTTGAATTACGTAGCAATTGGTTTTTGCGACAAGCACGCCTATTTGTGGTACATTTAGATTTGCAGTCACATTTTCTGAAACCCTGCCCAGTACCAAGGGATTGTTTTATTGCTGTTTGACGTAAAGATATTTCTACAGCAGGGACATCCATCTTCTTTCGTTAAAAATCTCTCTTTGCAAACACTGAATTCAGATTTTGCATACAATTGTTTTAAAATACCTGTTTTAGTATCAAGTTTATAAAAGCCATCCTCTGTTTTACTAAGAACCACAGCTAAAATTGAACGTGCATCAGTTTTTGCTCTGTCTTCTTCGGGTACTTTAATTCTCACAGCGAAACCTTCATCGACGTTTGGGTGCTTTGCATTAGAAACTGCTAACATTTTCTTTGCTTGCTTTTCTAAACATTTCTTGGCTTCATCAC
This sequence comes from Centruroides sculpturatus, assembly GCF_000671375.1. Taxonomy (NCBI): domain Eukaryota; kingdom Metazoa; phylum Arthropoda; class Arachnida; order Scorpiones; family Buthidae; genus Centruroides; species Centruroides sculpturatus. The sequence continues at coordinate 1,036,772 of NW_019384535.1, read as the reverse complement.
GCTGTATTTTCTGATCCATATTCTTTTTACAGATGATGCACAATACATTCTTACCATACCCTTCCTCTTTAGGATCTACTTCACCACAAACTGCGTGAACAAACATATTACACGATTTACACTTGTGAGCACTTGATGCTGCTTTTGAGCAAACAATACAGACTATGTCTTGTATAGTGCTCTTTACAGGCTCCGTACGAAACTGTGATGGCGATTCTGCTGAAGTTGAGAGTAACTCAGTGATGACTTCTTCAACTTGCAGAGGCGATTCCTTGGAGGTGCAGGGTAACTGAATATTCTTCGTGACTGCATCATCAATCAACGGTATAGAAGGCAGTTTAAGATTACTATCGGTAAATTCTTGTATTTCTATAGGTGATTCTGTAGAAGCGGGGGATAACGGAATGTCCTCTTGAGTAAGATTTGACTGTGATCTCATAATCACAGTCTCTTGTGAATCTTCTAATTTTTCAAGGTCTTCTTCAGTTTTTATCGAATGTCAAACAATTCTCCGGCATGGACAAACTTTTTCAAACCTTTCTCGCGCATCTGACAACGGCTCAATGAGTTTTTCACAGCCTCGTACAGTCAACACATCACACCTTTGAATTATTTGATAATCTCGAGATGATTCTTTCTTCTTGGAAACTTTTATTTGCTTTACATCTTCAATTATGGAATCATACTTTGGTTTGTTATTAAAACACTACGTATTATATTTTAAATCTTCGCTAAAGAGGTTTGCGAAGAATCTTTTCTTGATTTTACTCACCAATTCGGTGCTTGCTCGCATTCTAGGATTTAAATTTATCTACGTAAAAAGAAGGAGTGGGGAAAGGAAGTGAAAGAAACAAACTTTTGAATTTTAACGATACGGAAGCCGTTAATGTGCAGATTACGTAGATACTCTGCAAATTACCTAGGTAATTTGAGAAATTGAACAATTTTTGCAGCTTTAACGGATCACCCTAGTTAATCTGCAGATTAGCTAGGTAATGTACACATTAACGGATTTCGAGCTTTAGCGGTAACATAAACATCAACGATCGTAGCCGGTTATACAATAAACACGCCACATCCTCAGTTTGATTTACTTAATTTGACTAGAGACGGGCCATCTCGTATTAAATGTAATGACTAATTGCAAATTAAATTTTGGAAATATCTAAATTAAAAATGAAATATTAAATTTAATACGAGATGGCCTATCTTTAGTCAAATGAATTAATTTTTAATATTTGACTATAGCCTTTACATAGCGCAACTGTGATTTTTTTGTTTCCTGCAAATCGAATTGGCATTCCAGGTCGGTTGGTTCATTCCGCGCTAGAAGAAAAGACGATGTACAGTGTTTCAATAAACGTTATACAAAATATTTCACTATTTTTTTCGGTCCGGAACGCATTATCGTATTTTACATTAATTTATACGGGAAAAATTGTTTGGCTTAACGAATTACGTTCGTCCACTGTAAGCACTACGTAGTAATATAAAAAAATCGTTGTAAAGAAATGTCAATGTCGCTGACCAAAATAACCTAAGTTAGCTATTTGTAAATGAACAAAGGAAATTACTGGTTATTATTGGAAATTACTAATTATCTTAAAAATACGCACGCTTTTATTTATGTAAATTAGACTGGAAGGACAATTGGTTCAAAATTCATTTCTAATTCTTCATCCGCTAAGCCAGTGATGGGCAAACTACGGCCCGCGGGCCAGATGCGGCCCCTGAAATGTTCTATCCGGCCCGCGCGACATTATTCCTAATCTGACGAGTAAAAAAGAATACAGGCTGTGGTGGTTGATGCACCACTTAACTTGAGTGTTCGTTGATTATATAAAATAACCGAAGCTTTATATCTCACCATGAAAGTTTATTTACAATCATGTACAAAATTTTGTTTTACACTTATTGAGTAAAAGCTCGATCGGTTACAAGCATGCTTCGGTACAGAACATCCACTCGTCGTGCGTAGCGTAGCCGAAAGAGAGAAAAAGAAATATGGCGGACGGCCTGCACATGTTTTTATAGCGCCACCTGGATTTTCAGATGCAGCGCTAAGTTAAAATTATATTGGCCCGCCTAAAGTTTTCTTCTTTTCCTTTGGCCCGCTCTTTAAAAAGTTTGCCCATCACTGCGCTAAGCGATTATCTTGGGTTAATTCTACTGTAATTTATTACAAGCGGAGACTAAGAAAACAAACCGAAGGGTGAAAATAATTGTGTTGTAACTTATCTATTTATTCAAACTAAAATCTACGGTTTTTAAAATGATTTAACTTTAGTTTGTCGGTATTAACAAAGGGATTTATGCAACCGACTCGTACAAAAGTTTATCTAATCATTCATCGATAACTACTAATCAAATGTTATCGCTTACCCAAAAATGACAAACTCTTGTATCGATATTCGCTTTATCCGTATTGAAATTTTTCTGGTTAATTCTCCAGAGCCGCGCAAATTGCCTTGGTCGTAAAAGCTCCTCGATAACGAATAATGCCGGAAATTTCAAAAAATGACGTTCCTTTGTTCTCCAGTGAACCAGCATTACATTCGATTACGCAGCAATTTACCATAGTGATATTCGCCACGAATAAGCAACGCGAGAACTCCAGCTAAAGCGCGCATAAAGACAAATAAAAGGGCTATAATCCGAGTGGGGAGGTGGCGTAGGCGAGCCGAAAGGGTATCCGTTACTCCCAATAATGACAGGTTGACGGGTAACTAAATAACAAGTTTAATTAATAGAAAAATAAAGCTTAAGATACAATATACGAGCGACTGATACAATTATAGATATGCGTTACTACGCTACAGGTCAATGACCTAAACTATATGCGTTTATAATTATTACTACTGGCCCTAACTCGAATGCTAAACGATCCAGAGAGAGTTTACATCTATATGATAATACCTCTTGTTGGAGTAGTGGCTGTTGATTCGACGCCAAGTTACTCGTGGCCGACACTTACACAAATCACTACAAAAATATAGGTAATCCCTTGGGACTATAATTATGACGGAACGGAAGTCGGCGAGTATGCTCTTCCTAGCGTGTCCGTCCCTACTAATAGCGGGGTTACCAACTCCTAATCTCTGTTTAAGGCCAAACAATACTGGAAAAAGGCCAAAAACAGGCCAGTCGGTATTTTTTTTAAATAAAAAATAATCAAACGAAATTTCATATTACTTTCTTGTTCTAAAGTACAGTACTTTGGAGCAAAAACAAGATGCATTCAAATAGGATATAATATTCAAAAAGGTTAAAAAGAACACACAATACAAATCAAATACAAAATATCAGATTACAAACGTATTTACAATTGACATTCCTACACTAAAAGCGCATACAGTGATTTTTATTAACGTATGGTGTTAACATTGTAGTTCGGTAGATTTGCATGGCTACGAGGATTCTGCCGCTGACTAAGTGTTTCTCGTTCTCTTTGTATGCACTTTGGTGCTCTGCAGATAATTATTCGGATGATTGTACGTCTTTTTCATATACTACAGCTTGTAGAGGACACGACCAGTTATGGTTGTTACTCATTGCAGCTTCAATGAGTTTTTCTCTGTTGCTGTCGAAGGGTGGACAGTCAAACAATAGTTGAAGGTAGTCGTTTGGTGTTCGTGTTACACTTGCGGGTCTCGCTGTTCCGTAGCCGGAACCGGTGGAGGTAAGCGTTGAAGTTCCCGTGGCCTGTGAGAACTCGAGTCGAGGCAAAGTTGGGAATAAGATGCCTGCAATTCAGCCTGGCAGAAATGTCTGAATGAAGCCACGAGTGGGACGGCCTGTAGTGCAGTTGTTCCAGTCTTCTTGCCGAGTTTGCAAAAGATGGTTAAGGATCCACTTATGGATAGTGGAAGGCGGTATCTTACTGTAAGAACAAGGAAGGGACGAGATTGCGGCTCTTTTGGCGATAGCGTCAGCTGCCTCGTTCCCCTCCACCCCAGAGTGGCCACGGACCCAGTTAAGGGTGATGCGATTGTGGTGGCTATTTCTGATAAGCATTTTCTGAATGGTGGTAACATTGTAGCCATTGTTGTTGGTGTTGGAAATTGAGCGAAGAGCTGTAACGAGCTATTTTCTTTTTTCAGGGAACCAGTCTTCATTGATGTGGTGGAGTGCCTTGGTGATAGAGATGGCCTGTGGGATGGAACAGTATTCGCCGAGCTCGAAAGCAGACCGGTGAATAATATTGCCTGCCTTGTTGTACGTGATAAAAGCTGCTCCCACTCGATCCTCTCGCTTGGAACCGTCCGTGTATACAGTAAAACCTGTCTACGAAGACCACCCACGGTTCCTTCAAAAAGTGGTCTTTTAGACAGGTGGTGCGATAATACCGTATTTCCGTACGTATTTTGCGCACTTTTTAGCCATTTCTACTAAGCAAAACTCGAGGCGAGCAAAAATAAGCGATTTTTTTCAACGATAGGACTATATTTTTGTATTGTATTTTATTCTTATCGGATAATTCGATTTACGGAAGTCGTCGTGATTTTGTAAGACAGATTTAATAGCAATATTTTAAAGATTAATATAATAGTCGCATATTCTCGATTATAATGCACCTTTCTTTTTTTCCGACTTAATTAATTCGACTCGATTCTTTTCGTTGGCTCCTCAGTAACGTGTATTACGTCATCGATATACAAGCGCGTCATATCTCTACATCATTTCGGTTTTGGTTAGTTTAACTTTAAAAATCTTGTATTTTTTAATATTTAATATTTTCTTAAGTACAACAAGAAAATTATTAATTAATAATAAAAGGATTTTATTATTTTTTCTCATAATACGATTTCATTACATTCGAAAAAGGAAGGTTGCCTGTAAAACTGATTTTTGCATTAATGCGTTTATTGTTTTTTGAATATTTTGCGTACGAAAATTACTTGGATGTTATTTTTCTAAAAATATCGTGGAAATAAGGTAGGTTGATACAGAAACTATTTATCGCACACGTACTGTATATGAGCTTCAAAATAAATAAAAATAAATTTTATCAAACGATGAGATCAGCCGATTAATTGTATCGTGTACAATATTTTATACCCCAAGGAAAATACTGTAGGTCTACGGTAAAATTAATTTCGTTTTCCCACGGTTAAACTTCGCCGCTAATTGCTGTTGTGATAACTTTTAACACGATCTTCTAACGACAGCGCTTTGCATTTCTTTCGTTTTTCGGACATTTTCGAATAAACTGAAATGAATTTCCTTTGTTGCTAGACTAATTCATTAACACCTGCATCTAATTTCGAGGGTGGGAGCAGTGTCCGAGGTGGATTCGAACGACAGTTTAGACTAATTCATTATATTAGGAGGGGGGAAACGTTGTTGAACAATAGTTTAGACCAGATATATTCGCGGAAGTGGTCGCTTATTACAGTTGTTGTATGTTGTTTCGGACCAAAAATCGATGCCCGCGGTCGCGTTACGCAGGTGGTCGTTTAATACAGGTAACTTATACGAAGACTCTATGGATAAATTATTCGGTGCCAGAAATTTTTGCCCGTTTTGACAGGTGCCCGTCGAATGCAGGTGGTCGCCTAAGCAGTTTTCACTGTATA
>NW_019384535.1:981467-1027728 GCF_000671375.1 Centruroides sculpturatus | reverse complement strand
TATGTTAATTTAAGCGTACAGAAACGTTGCTGTTGTTCCAGCAAAAATCTTGATTTCACTTTACCGAGTGCCTAGTAGGTAATTTGCAGATTACCTAGATACTCTGCACATAGGTAATTTGAGAAATGGAATAATTTTCGCAGCTTTAACGGATCACCCTAGTTAATTCGCAGATTAGCTAGGTAATCCGCACATTAACGGATTTCGAACTTTAGCGGTAACACATATAAGTATAATATAATGTATAATATAAAGTTAACATAAATATAAACTTTACATAAGAAAAAGTATTGAATAGGTTAAGAAGAAAAATTAAATTTTTATTTGTTTCACAAGTTTAAAGTTTAAACATATAAAACAAATAAAATACAATTTAAGGGTTTTACAATGCAAAAACATGAGAATTTCATCATTTTCAGGGCATAACCTATTTTTTTCCGGCTCATAAATGCTGAAAACTTTTTCACTTTCAATGGCACTTAAATATTTCATAGCTATTTTGCTCAAATTAGAGATAAATGTAAATATGTTTCTAATTCTTGATCGAAACGTTTGTTCGTCTCTTTCGTTTTTTCCTTTCTTTTTAAAAACATGCTATTCTTCATTCTTTCGTTTACCAGAAGCTAATTCATCAAATAAATCAGAAAAACTTAGAAATTCACCTCCAGAAGTAGAAGCTTCAGATTTAATTCTTATTGAGATTTCCTCTAGCATATCCTCTTTTTGAAATTTCATTTTGAATCTAATAAAAATGACAAGCATAAAGACTTGTTTTTTCTATATGCTGAAAATCTTTTTTCTATTGGATTTTCTAGTTCTTCTGTTGTGGTATTAATGCCACTAAAGGAACTACTGATCTTTGCTTTTGATAAGAATAATTTCAGAGTCTGTATTGTGGGAATTATTGAAGATGAAGTGGCTTCTCGTTTGTTGGCTTTCCACAGTAATTTCTTTGAATGGTTTTACAAGTAGAACAATTTTTTCAACGAGAGACCGCTGATATGGGCTCAACGTAGGAATTTTATTATCTATAGTATATGTGACAAGGGCCTTTTGCTGTTCCAACATGAAGTACAGTATGTAGAATTCCAGCGAGTAGGAACATCTTGAATTAATTTGTGTTTCTGCAAACCTAACTTTTCTTGCAAATATTCTCATTTGATTACAGCTACAGAAGAATAATTAAAATGTGTGACAATATTTCTATTAACTGTGATTATACTTTTCACATCTTGTTTAGAAAATATGCATTCGTTTAGTGTCAGCTGCAGCGTATGATAATGCTTCTAAGTTGCAATTCCTAATTCCAGCTACCAGATTTACTGCAGAATCTCTTAGTACTAAGAATATCTTATCACTTGTCAACTTATACTGTTCAAGAACAATTTTTAACTGTTCACTGATTCCTGTAGCTGTGTGGAAACCTTCAAAGGAAACGATTTGCAAAACAGCTCTTTCCTGCTGAAAATCATCCTTCAACCAGTGAGCTGTTACACTTAAAGAGAATTGTTTGTAGTTGCTGTCCAAATATCAGCGGTTAAAGAAATATATTTTGTTTCTGTTAAACACAGAAACACTTCAGCTTTTTAAACAATGTCGAAGTTTCCACGCGTCAACGATTAAGTGTTGAGATTTATTTTAGAAACAGAGGAAGAGATTGTTGATTTTGCGAGGATATTCGATCGTCTCTTGTTTACCTGACCCGAGGGAGATGGAAATACCAGGTGGAGAAAAATGGATTTTTTCCACATTATAATTAACTCCAGGATCTCACACTATTAATGCAATAAATTATTAACACTAATCGGCCGATTAATCGGTAATAGTCCATTTTGCTTATCGGTGCATCCTTAATAAATTCCTATTACAAATAAAAATAATTTATTGTTAATTTAAAATCTTCGCTAGGGCGCCTCTAGTGCCCGTTTTTGGCATACCGTTACGCGGACGGATACCGGTTCGATGGGTTATATATTATAGATTTGCTAAAAATATGGGTATTCTAGAGCCTCAGACTCTAGATTCTAGATATTTCCATTCGAATCTGGGTCAAAGCATTTCAGGATTTTTCTTTGGCAGTTTGTCCTAGACGTATCAGGCTGCCACCATTGTGGGCTTGGCCGAACCCATGATAGGTGCCTAAAGAGGCACTCTTAGTACCACAAAGAAATGCATCTTAGAGGCAAAAAAGATTATTATAGATTAGTTAGTTATGAAGTTTATTTTGCATCCAGTGAATTCTACAGGATGGGTGGAATGTAACTTAGATATCGAGAAATCACAATAATTTCTATACTTCTGAAGCAAAGATGGTGAAAATTGACATGTACTGTACCTTATTATATGGATACAATTAGGCATTGATGCCATTCACCAATTTCCTCCAACCGCCTTCCATTCAGTCCCTGATGGCTTGTCATATGGATGGACAGCCATTTCTCTACTGCCACCAAGCCTGTGGTCATTGGCTTCAAATTCTTGTTGTTTTCCTTGTTGGCATCAAGTCCCTTCACTATATGCCATTATCTCTGTGCAGAAATCTGAACTTGCTGCTAAACAAACAAGCAGTCAGTCATCTTTTGCCACTGTCCAAACCACCCATGTGGGAATAATAATTCCAATGATTGTTGTACACGCACATACAAATTTTATTACGACATTATTGCAAAACAGCAACTTCAAAATGCCTACTTACTTTCCAATCACCTCATATATAAACAAACTAAAATGTTACAGATAAGCTAAGACCTATTCATTATTAAACGTTTTAACCGTATAAAATCATTTATTTAAATTAAAAAGTACATAATTACAGTATTGTTAGAACATTTAGGTAGGATTAACAAGTTTGTTGAATAGGTTGGATATTCGAATGTGATAATATAAACACACTAATTTTAAAAACTCAAATAGAATTTACTCAATTAACTGTTCCAGTGTATAATTAAAATTACTAATTAATNATAAAAGGATTTTATTATTTTTTCTCATAATACGATTTCATTACATTCGAAAAAGGAAGGTTGCCCGTAAAAATGATTTTTGCATTAATGCGTTTATTGTTTTTTGAATATTTTGCCTGCGAAAATGACTTGGATATTATTTTTCTAAAAATATAGTGGAAATAAGGTAGGTCGATATAGAAACTATTTATCGCGCATGTACTGTGTATAGGCTTCAAAATAAATAAATAAATAAAAATAAATTTTATCAAACGATGAGATCAGCCGATTAATCGTACAATATTTTATACCCCAAGGAAAATACTGTAAGTCTACGGTAAAATCAATTTCGTTTTCCCACGGTTAAACTTGGCCGCTAATTGCTGTTGCGATAACTTTAACGCCATCTTCTAACGACGGCGCTTTGCATTTCTTTCGTTTTTCGGACAATTTCGAATAAACTGAAATGAATTTCCTTTGTCGCTAGACTAATTCGTTAACACCCGCACCTAATTTCCAGGGTGGGAGCAGTGTCCGAGATGGGTTCGAACGACAGTTTAGATTAATTAATTATATTAGGAGGCGGAAACGTTGTCGAACAATAGTTTAGACCAGATATCTTCGCGGAAGTGGTCGCTTATTACAGTTGTTGTATGTTGTTTCGGACCAAAAATCGATGCCCGCGTCGCGTTACGCGGGTGGTAGTTTAATACGGGTAACTTATACGAAGACTTTGTGGATAAACTATTCGGTGCCAGAAATTTTTGCCCGTTTTGACGGGTGGTCGCCTAAGCAGTTTTCACTGTATTTTATAGTCCTGGTTATTCTCATCACGGTAAGCGAGGTCCTGGATGTTCGTGGAAAGAGTCATACTATATAGGAGTTTGGAATTTTCTCGATACCGTTGGTAATGAGATCTTGGTAGATTTTGTCAGGAAGGTTTGGAAGGGTTTTGTGTGAATTTTGTCTTTCCAGTTAGAGAGGTCAGTTGTGTTTTTGAGATTCCGAGACCACATAGCTGCTCCAATTTTAAGGTATAGAGGGCAGAGTCCGCTTATGACCGAAAGGACCGAGGTGGGCGCAGTACGGTAGGCAATTCGAAATACTGCAATTCTTTGGACTTTGTTAAATTTTTTGATATTTGCTTGCTTGTAGGTGGCACGCATTAATCGACAATGTGAAAACGAACACAATATTCCCGTATCCTGCCGACTAGCGGAAGCAAATTTGCACGTACCGTACTTTATACTTGAGCGTGCTCGATTTTATTAAATTTAGGCAACGCGACTCATGGACGATCTGCCAAGGGAAATACTTTCCGGGAGATCTTTTATGGGAAACTCGTCATTTAGAAGAAAACCCGGAAAACTCCACGTGGCCAGTCCGTTGGTTTGGTGCGAACCCACGACTACTGTAACTAGTGTTCGGTGGTTTTATCCACCCGGCCACTGGAAAATGCACTTGGCACGCGCGGTGCCTAGCCCGATACAAGTAATTAAACTTTTTCACGCAGAGTTTTACGGTTTGGCACACGCATTAAGTAACTTAAATTCCATTTCAATTAATATATTGAAATGAAATCTTTGCCTATATCTTTTCGGAAACTATACTACAGCTCTTTCTCATTTGTGTCTTCTTCGACTTAGGCCCACCAGTGGCCGAGTGGATAAAACCGCCGAACGACGATAGATCACGGGTTCGCGCCTCACCAGCTGCAGCGAGTGACACGACAAATCATTATTTTATTAAATTTAAATCATCATATTCACACTAATCGTAGTCGGCACGAAAAAGACACGACCGATAATCTGAGAAGGAATGTTCGTTGTGTGTGACGTGCGGGTGCGTTATATTGTAGTGTGAACGATTTTGCCATTCGGATCGTCACGTTCGTATTATTAATATAAAGATATGCTATATTTTTGTTTAAGATATGATATATTATTATTTATTTATATAAATTATAATTTCACTTAAAGATTTATATACGACAATAGTCACAATTTATAATTATTTGGTGTTTCTACACTTCTGCAGTCTGTGTGTGACAATTTTTGCCTGGGTCGTTAGATATTCGCTTTCTAATGCCTCTAGTTTGTGATTTTCTGGAGTAGTTGTTAGAATTTGTAAGTTTTTTATTGTCTACTCAATTTTCGTCATTTAATAGTCTATTGTTTGAAATATAAGAAACGAACGAAATGTCACCCATCACCTAATGGTACTTGTTGTTGAACTTGGCTTACGTCAGCGTGATTATCGTCGCCATATTGGATTCTGATGCTGTTTTTGGCCTAATAGCATATTATAAACAAAAAGCACGAATGTGAGGCTAAATACGCGTATATGTAGTTTATGCGCGATTAAATCGAACAATTTAAAATAAAGATGTACTTATCCCCAGTTGAAATTTTCAGAGACTGATTACATTTGCTACCTGAGCACAATAATCACTCGCTATTAGGGCATTTCCCGTATGTATAATTCATTTATCAACAAGAAAATTTCCAAATTTATAATTTTTACCTCTTATATGTTCTGCTTGAAGAGAAAGTGAAACTTGTGCATGCCTAGAAATGTTTTAACGCTATCATCTGTTCCAATGCGTTTTATATACACGTGCAGGCTCGTACGCAGGATTTTTAAAAACTTTTTCGTAATGTAATTTATTAAATGTTTACGAAGATCTTTATGGTAAAATTGCGGATTTACAGAAAGGACACGCTTTACAGCTGTTAAGGGCCCAACAGCGTTATTCACATCTGATTATTCACAATTATAACCTGATTACTGGTACACATGAAACGGTTTATCAGTAACTAGTAGCCCGGGACGCCCCCTAGTGGGCGTTCTTTACAAATTTCCATGGGGCACGGTTCCTTTGACCTTTTTGTTCCTATCAATACGCTCTACAGCTCCATTAATTAAAGTCCCAATAGTAAGATTTACCCTCCGAATAAAGGGGTGGCGACCCCCAAACTATAGCCCCCTGTGCGAAGAATAAAGTCAAAGGAACCGTACCCCTTCGCGAGATATAAGCCCTCGAAAATTCGCCTACGTCATTTCCGGTCACGTGATACCGTGGTCAAAAGGGAGCCTACCGCGCGAAAAAAGAGATTAACGCGCACTCACGCACACTCGGGGGTCGCCGACCCGCTCACTCGCGGGGTAAATTGTGGCAAACAGGCGGTCACGTAACCCTTAGAATAATTTTCGGAAGGCTATATCTCTGGAAGGGTCGCCACCCCTTCATTCGGAGGGAAAATCTTACCGTCTCAATCGCGTTCATATGGACCTATTAAACATTCTATAAATACTTTAAAATAGTTTAATTTGTTTATTTACCTTCGCTGGTAAACCTCGATTTTAAATGTATCCGCCATTTTTTCAACAAATTTCCCGTGAGTCAATGCGGGACGTTCACTGAGTCACGGGATGTTGTAAACGTGCGGCGCAAAGTTAATCGAGGCATATAATAGTTATTTATACCATTCCGTGGTATAAATAATAAATTCTAATTACTTACCGAATAATCGGTAAGTAATCGGTAATCGGCCAATTTTACATTTTGGTATTTTTGTTAGAATGTTACGTACAATGCTAGTAATAAGAACTAATAAATTTCTGCTATATATTTATTATTTATTACATGACAATCTGAATATTAAAAAAATGTTACTAATCAAATTATTCCTTTTATCGATACACATGTTACCGCTAAAGTTCGAAATCCGTTAATGTGCGGATTACCTAGCTAATCTGCGAATTAACTAGGGTGATCCGTTAAAGCTGCGAAAATTATTTCATTTCTCAAATTACCTATGTGCAGAGTATCTAGGTAATCTGCAAATTACCTACTAGGCACTCGGTAAAGTGAAATCAAGATTTTTGCTGGAACAACAGCAACGTTTCTGTACGCTTAAATTAACATATTGTTATTTATTTAATTTTCAATATCTAAAGAATCAAGTTAATACAATCAACAAATTAGTTGATTGAATCAATCATCAATCAATTAAAAAAACTTTAATACAAAAATCAAACGGTTTANAGCCAATTTTGATTCTTTTGAATGGGATTACTCCTGCAGTAGTATTTCGTTAAAGGAAAGCAGAAGGGGGGAGAGTATAGAAAGCATTAAATGGAGGAGGACTGCATCTGGACATTGGACTAGAGCCGCGTCCTCCTCTTTTGAATCTTCTGTTCCTCGTAGATTCGACTCGATTATTTCCGATTTTCATTCCAGTAGATCTGACAATTTGGACGAAGATGTACGCAATATTCCTTTGCGGTATTCAGAAAGCGATTCTCTTAGCAATACTGATTACGAGTACGAAGACGTAGGCGATCATACGAAATCAAAAACGTTTTCTGAAAATCACGACGTTGATCAAAAACTTCGTAGGGATAATTATTTAGGAAATACTCAAAACTGCAAGAATAAATTTTTAAGCCAAATTCACAACGGATCACAGAAACAAGAGCCATTGCCTCTCGGCGATAAAGAATCTTTGGTAACTCTCCGCCCTGAAGCATCTTTGACTAATTTGAAGCAAGTTCAAAAATGTTTTTCTAGAGCACAAGAAAAACGTGATTCCGATTCAGAAATTTCAAAAGTGCGAGCATCAAAACGAATTGAATCGGAGACAAAGACAATAGCGAAGAGTCATTTGAATGCTCCTCGTCCAGAATTTACAAAAACTCAAATTTCTTCTGTTAGTAAAACTCGACAGAAAAATTCGGTAGGAAGAAATAAGAAAATTTATCGCAAACGCAGATATAAACGTTATCCAAAATCCGTATTGACTGATGAATCTTCCCCATCACCGGTAAATCACGTCAATTTTGACAGTTTTTTTTTCTTTGTTTTGTACGAATTAAATTTATTAATTCATCAATTAAAACAATTTTTAGATACGTAAGAAAGGAGAACGAATTTCAAAGCCCCGTAAACAATTACCATCGGTCGATCAAAGTGAAAATTTGAAGCTGTACGAATTAACACAATCGTGAGGAAAGAAAATGAATGACGAAGATTATAAAGCTATTAAAATATACTTAAGAAATGAATCAAAACAGATTAATGAAATTATATACAATTTGTTTTTCTTCGTAATTAAAAACATTTTCACAAAAGATTTACAAATATTGAATTCTATATGATATTAAATTATTGGAAATATAAGTAAACGTGGTCTGTTATTTTAAATCTATATCTATAAACGAGAATGTTTGTTCGATATGCATTCCTAGGACGTTCCACTAATTGCTACGAAACTTCAGTTCCGTTAACATACTACTAACTTAAGGAAAGAGAGACGGACAGACAACAATGGAAATTTATAGATCTACAATTTTTTCAAATTGTAACCCAATAATTTTTTTATAAAAGTAATATTTACGAGAGGGCCCACCAGTGGCCAAGCGGTCTTCGTTCCCCGAACACTGGGAGTTCGGGTCGTGGGTTCGCGCCTCGCTCGGACGGGCTGGCCACGTGGAGTTTTCCGGGTTTTCTCCACGTCTGTAACGCCTAAATAGGGACTAGTTTCCCTTAAAAAGACCTTCCAAGGCATCTCCTAGGCAGATAGCCTAGTGTTGCATTGCCATAACTAAACAAACAATATTTACGAGAACATACTTCCCACGTATTTTTATTAATCTGTTACCAAAATTTAAAGACTTTATTCACGTAAAAATACTAAAATAATTCTTTTATAAGATTTTTTTATTTAACTCGTAAGATGTCAGTGTTTCACCAGCACTGAAGTGGAAAAGCCATTCGAAACTTTGTATGCAGAGCAACAGACTTCTACGACAAGGTTTCTTCAATCTGGTGAAGCGATACGAACCATATGACAGTCCCCATTTATATCGATGCATCAATCTACCTCTCTGCGACCCGGAATCAAATCCGGACTCGGCTCATTATTCGGGCCCATTATGAGTTGGGTCGAGTTCACAAAGAACCTTGTTGGTGCTCACAGAATAGAAAAAGTTAAACACGAGAACGGAGTTAAATAGATGAAAGTCGAGACCAGGAAAGTTTAGGGCAGAAGGCCCAGATTAACTAACTATATAGGTATTTCCGGTTTGCACCGGAAGTCACGTTATTTCGATTCAAAATTCCCCCAAACGGAATCGGATAAATAACCGGTACGACTCTATTGCTAACAGGAAAAGTATGATGTACAGGGGCAGAACACTACTATACTCCACACCGACACCGACAAGTGTTATATGCTACCTGTCCCAGTAAAGGTGTATTTGCACATCTATTTCGCGCTATATCATTCTCATTAATTCGGTGAATATAATATATATTTTTTAATTATATCCTTTTTTGTAAGAATTATATTTAGTTAATTTTTTCCCAATAGATGGAGCTGCATGTAAAACCAGCAATCAAATGTAGACAGAAATTAATTAATCGATATTTTCGGGTGGGATGTACGACATTATCCAAGTTTGAAGTGTTTACACGTAACTGCCGTAGCAATTGATCGAATGGCCTAGGAGTGTATAGCGAACAAACATCCAAACAAACAAACATTCTTATTTTTACCATCCGAATATCGCGATAAACGTGACACTGGTAAGCTGAAATAGCCAAACTCTTTTATATGGTTTTCGTTTTAATGTTTGTTATATTTGATTTATATAACTACAAAGGTTATCTTACGAAAGGATTTATTACACCGAATGACCAATCTAACACTTTTAAAAATTATTTATTCCTCTATTGTACACAATTTAAAGAATTTTTAAAATGTGATATGAGTGGGCGCTCGATGTGATAAACTCTTACGTAAGCTTTATGGTATACATTATAACCTTTGTAAGTTTAAATCAACTACTGTAATATAATACGATAGAAAGGTTAGAAATACGAAATAACCTTAACGTTTGTTTTTATTTTTTGCTAGGGCAATGCCGGTCTTACCTGCTATATATATAAGGATGTTTGTTTGTTTTTTCGCTATGTACGCTTGTGCCGTTCCACCAATTGCTACAAAACTTGACAGTTATCACATACAGTCGATCCCCCTATAAACGGTAGATACGTTCCGTTCTTTATGAATCAATTTTGTAGGAATCATAGTTTACGGACTACGGCTGTTTGAAAGGTTTTCTTCCATAAAATTAATCGATTCTAGACTAATCCGACTCAACATTTCCAAAATACGTATATTTTTTTGGAAATAATCCGTATAAACTACGCTATAAACAAAAAATTGTAGGATTACTCACCGAGTGTGCACCATTCGACATCGCTGTTGCTCAAGCTTGTTTTCGTCACGGAACAGCACAGCAATCAATCAATCAATCAATCGTTTTTATTAGGTGCTCGAGGCACATACTCAGCACCGCAAGAGCACAGCTGAGAAAAATTATATACATTTACAATAGTACATATTAACAGTGTATACAAAACTGTCAGTTAAATACAAAATATTACAGAGAGAATAATCAATACATTAATAACATTAATACAGAATAACAATGAAATATTATTAAAGAATAGCAATGTATACAGAGTTATCATATGTAGAAAATATTGCAGACAGAGTATTTAGAACTTAATAACTAACATAAGAAAAATAAACTTAATAACTAAAATTAAAGCTAAGAGAAAGTTCAATGAAATAATATAGAGGAAAAGTGTGCAGAGAAAACACCGGGAGTAACTCCATATTCTCTTGAAATAAGACCATTATGGAGGTACCGCAAAACTCCTTGGAGTAAACTTGTCCATAAGGGCCTCCAAGACATCTTGAGTACTTGTAGAACAAGTTTTGCAGAACAAGTCTTGCAGGACAGAACCGCCAGGAATAACTCCATATTCTCTTGAAATTAGTCTGTCAGGGAGGAACCACAAATACTCCTCAGAGTAAACTTGTCCATAAGGATCTCCAAGACACCTAGAGTACAGGAGTACTTACCGAACACAAAATGAACCAAATACAGTCGACCCCCCTATAACACTGTTGATAATTCTATTTTATATGAATTCCATGTTGTATGAGTAACTTAGATTTTACAAATACATGTGCCGGGCTGTGAACGGCTCACATATTTGTAAAATCTAAGTGATTCGTACAGCATGTAATTCATATAAAGCGGAATTATCAACAGTGTCATGGAGGGTTCGACTGTACAGATTTAATTGTCATGATGACTGCAGTAGGTCAGCCAATTAACAACTGGATAGATTTAAAAGTTAAATATTTATAGTCAAACCAGAGAAGTCAATGAGCAGCCAATGAGGGTTTTGACACTAACCAATCAGGATATGAATTTATCAAAGCCTACATAGTAAGAGAGATGATAAAAAATATTTTATTGAAGAATTAATAAACAAAGTGAGACATTCATGGATTTATGACTTCTTTTAGATAGAAAACTTGAAAGCTAACAATGATTGTCTGGTGCTTGATATTGAGTATTGCATTTTGGTTGGTCATAACAAATCAGCCCCACTGACAAATAGCATATTCAGTGCAAATACTTTTGTTATCATTTGGTCCAATTAAGAGATTGATCCATGCAATCAACAGTAGCATGAAATTGTCCTCAGTGTTGTTTGTCTGATTTGTCGTTCATCACTGACTCCAAAGGTAGTTGGCTAATTATTGTTATTTAAATTAAATGTTGCAATAACTGGAAATGCCTTACCCTACAAAACAGAATTTTCATAAAAAAGTTACATAAAGAATAAGTGAACAAAAATTAAAATGACAATTTACACAAAATATCTTGAACCTTCTGTGCCTACAAACTTTTTAATGACTTTAGTGACAATCATCAGGTCTATTTAACAAAGAATGATCCATAAAACTCTAAGATATTCAAGTTCTATGAATCCTTTAAGGCATTTATCTTGAAAGATTGGATTAGCCAAAAACTTTTTATTTATTTCAAACATATGAATTGAGGATTATCCCTCAATTCATATGTTTAAGATTTAAGTGTTTTTTGTAACATGTAGCAAACAAGCACCCACTTGCACAAACAATAACAAACATGACCAGCTCATGGCATCAGCAAACTTTTTGCTCTACTTCTCACAAGTACACTTTTTATTTCATCACCCAATATTTCATCTAAATATGGCATTAAATAAAATTATTGTTTTCATAAAAATTTTATGCCCTCTATAATCTATATATATAATTAAGACGGGTTGATAATAATAATAATCACAAATCTTCTAATCTAAATACTGGTATTTTGAACAATCTCGTACTTACTAAACCTTTATTGTCCAGTACTTCTTAACTATTGTTTTCGGCCTCGGTTGAGGTCTGCTTCAGGTTAAAAGAACAATCGGATTCCACTCTTAAAACAAACATTTCAAGAAAATGATGACAATATGTAACACGCGCATAAGTTCGGATATATTTTAAAACGAAACATTTGTTTTAAGAGTGGAATCCGATTGTTCTTTTAACCTAAAGCAGACCTCAACGGAGGCCAAAAACAATAGTTAAGAAGTACCGGACAATAAAGGTTTAGTAAGTACAANTTAATCTTCAAAATATTTATAACTATATTTTTTATATCTACTTTATATTCTACAATATTTAAATTACAATAATTACTGCACATATTGGTCTTCACTGAAGTAGACCTTAAGGTGACTGCAAATTCAAGTTTGTATTTATGAAATTGCAAAACCAACACATCATCACACCCCAAAATCTTAGCCTTTCTTTTTAATGATGATAACAGCACAACCAAATGTGCTAAATGTACAATACACAAAAACTTTTTACAGATGACAAAGTGTGTACAAGACACAAGAGCTGCGTCTTCAGAGGTCTTAGAAAAATAGACTACCACCTCTGCTGCATAAAAGAAAAATAATGGGATAATGTGATGTTTCATATATCACATACATGACATGAGGTTGATTTGAAGGGTGAGACTTAAATAATACAGCAGACAGTGCTTTAATGCAAACTGACAATATTAAAACTAAAACAATGTATGTATATTACAATGAATAAGATATAATAACAATAGAGTTTAAAGTTGATAATATTGCCAAACTGTCCTATAGCTTTCTTTTTTCTTAAAAAAATCTCCAGATACCAATAAATATTTTCAAATGTCAAATTTTGGAGATTGCATTATTAAAATTGGTGTCATCCTGCAGAAACTGAAATAATTTTTATCAAATCTTTTCTTTCTTGTTAAATACAGATTCAACTAATAGCCTTATAGCTTTATTGCACTGGAGGCATGCAATGGCCCTGTAAAATCTATTTTTTTTTCTTTTGGTATACTTTCATCACCATGGAAGTACTTAAAAAGCTAAGTAATTTTACATTCAGTTAATAAAGATATACAATTTATACATGCAATATAGTCTTATGACAATTGTTTTTGTACATAGAAAAAAATACAATTCTCTTATAATCATATTATGTTATTTTCTGACATTAAACATCTCAATTAATGTCAAGAAGAAACAAACAAACAAACAAACAAACTTTTTGGCATCATTCTATACATAATGTGCTTAGAAAACATCATTTGTTGTTATTTCAACATAGGATATCAATTAAAACAAAACTTTAAAAATTTACGTTACATTAGACTATATTATGTAGTCATTATTATTAAAACACAATTTCTATAGAAATGACTAAAAATATTTTATATATTTTAAATGTAAATTAGAATTGAATTACCTGAGACATCTTAAAGTAACAAATATGATAATCAGGGAAATTTAACAAATATGTAGAACTAATAGCAATTGTACAAGTACACTTAAAAAAGAAAAATTACAATTGGAATGAGTAGTGATATAATATCTGAAATTAACAATATCATTAATTTGATTCTAATTAAAACATTCATGAATAAAACTCTTCAAAAACCATTTTTACAATAAAAGAATCAATACAAGAATTTCACTGTGATAATATAATTTAACAATAATCTATACGAATAAAATATCTGACTGCTGTTAATGACCGAATATCTCTTCAACTAAGCCAATACTCCAATTCCACACAATCAAAATAATCAATCTGCATAATCCCCATGTTTTTATATAAAAATTTAAGGAACTATTTTCAATGGGAAGCATTCATGCTTAGATTATGGCCATTCAAGATTTTGATAATTACCACAAATTGTTACAATACATAAATTTTTCTATAAGTCTACACAAAATGTGGAAAATAGTTTTGTACTATAAAGTAGTTTGTTTGAAACTACTGTAAAAATATTTTTAGTTGAATTAAGTTTTTCGAATATCTTATTGCTTGATAATAAGTGATAGATACATACTGTTTACATATTTGTATAATATATAATATATTTTGCAAATATTTAAAGAATATTATAAATACCAAATATAAAACAGATACCTCATACTCAAATTAATAAAATGTGACTAGTTGTAATATTAAAGTAAAATATAGTATATGTGACATTTAACAATATATAGAAGAAAAATAATCATCAAATTAGTTATAGACATTATAAAATCCTAAAAACTTTTTAATTTAATTTTATTCTCTGTTTTAAAACATATAATCCTCTCTCAAACAATGACAATATGACTATGACTATAATGCAGATTCCTCAACTATAATGTATATTTCTCATGCTCTTATTTTGCAAAATAAATGCAGAATAAAAAGAATTATTTCTAGAATTCTATTTTCATATTTTCTATATGAACAGTAACAATAGATAAGATAAGACATGTACCAAAACTAGAAAAGTTGTTCATGATTTTGGAGAATGAAAATCAATTTAATAATTAATCAAATTGTCTTTTTGTTGCTTTTAGCACATTAATAACAAAAAAAAAATAAAATAAAAGGCACTTAATTTTTTTTTTCATTTATATGGTATAATATAATGGCTTCCAAACTTTCTTTATAATAGTAAATATTCTTTTCAAACAGATAGTCTGCCATTAACATAGCATTTTAGATTATTAAATTTTACATTTAAGGAAAATTATTATTAATAATCTATGTAGAAACAATGAATTTTTGTGCACAAAATAATTAAAATACACTGCAATATACTCTTGTAATCTTAACTGAGTGAGAACTAAAAACCTGGTGAGAAATTATGCAAGAGTTTCATCAATTAGACAATCAAACATAAAATATAACCATGTTAAATTCTTCTCAACTGAACCAAACAGAAATTGGTAATTTTTTCTGTTTAAAACTATTCCTTAAATGATCCAACAGTGAAACAATTTTTAATAAAATCACTATTTTCAAAATCTGAACTACCATTAATTCAAATAGCATTAATTAATTCAGATTACTAAGAGTGCACAGTATATTTAAATTTTAAAAAATACATTAACTATATTTTTTTATCATCAATCATTTTTCAACAAATCTTTCTATGAAATATCATCAAAGTAGTTTGAAAACCATTGGTATAAAATATTTTAAAAAAGTATCATCTAAGAAATAAGTTACATTTTAATACTTCAATATAGAATTAAATGCCTCCATGGACAATGAATATAAAAAGCCATATCAAAACTCTCTCAAATTCACTGTTTCTTTCATAGATTTTTATCACAAATCTCTTTGGTAAAACAATAAAAAAACTGATTAATGAATATTTGAATTCTTAGATGACAGATTTTAAATAGCAAAAATAAAATTAGTGATTATTTTATTGATGCATTGCATAAGAAGTATGCTTACTTGGTTTTTCTTGCATTAATGCAACTTCCATGCATAGCATGTTTCATATAATGATATGAATGATGATATACTGGTCTCCTTGCATATATATATTTGCTGATGGAGCCATATATATAATATTTCAAATTTATAATCATAAAGGAAAAATGGCTATGAGATGATTCTTCTTTATGTTAAAATATATCTATATATATGTATATATATGTATATATATATATATATATATAATATTTTTTATTGAAAGTGGAAGGCCTTTTATTCATTTTAAATCTGATCATCATAAGAATATGAGGTTTACCAGGCATAATACAGATAATTGAGACTGATTTGAAATTCTTTTGTTGTGAAATTCAATAACTGTGCAGAAAGTCTTTTGATAAAATAGCATAGAATAAAAAATATTCACTTAGTTTCGTAAGATGTGGTTTGATGAAGAACCATCACAGTGTTAAGAAAGAGAAGCTCAGATGATCTTTGATTATATAATCTTTTTTCCTTTTAACTTGTCAATCAGATGACATATCTTCAGTGCAGGACCAAGTTTTAAACCCATGTATTTCATCATCATATCACTATTTNAGGATTTCACTTTACCGAGTGCCTAGTAGGTAATTTGCAGATTACCTAGATACTCTGCACATAGGTAATTTGAGAAATGGAATAATTTTCGCAGCTTTAACGGATCACCCTAGTTAATTCGCAGATTAGCTAGGTAATCCGCACATTAACGGATTTCGAACTTTAGCGGTAACATATATATATTATTTTTAATATTTTGTATTCAGCCAAAGTTCATTGTTTTGAAGAATCGACTTGTTATCCTTTAGCCTTTGGATTTAATTTGATTATACTAGCATTAGCATTAGGTGAGTTAATTACCTCGTACATTCGTACGCGTGATTAAGATACGCATTAAAGTTTTATTTTACTTATAATAAAATATTTAAAAACGTGGCTATTTGTAGGTGAAACTAATTAAAATATTTAAAATCTAAAAATATCAACACAGCATAATCAAGGAACTACATTAGTTTAAATAAATATATAAAGTAATCATTTTAATAATTTATATCATGTTCTTTTTAGTTTGTTTTCTGATTGGACATCCTATGTATAAAATGAATCCTCCTTCTGGCACCGTACTATCAAAGGGAGTTAAATGCACAATAGTAAGTACTGTATATCTTTTTTTAGTTAGCGGAATAAATTTACGTTTTAGAATAAAATCAATAAACTAAATCCGAATCTCTCTCTCTCTGTGTGTTCATTCTCAATCTAGAGAGAAGTTCCACTTCGTAGAAGTGTAAACTGTAGGGAGATTGAGTAATTTTGAAATCTATATTCATTCTGTTTTCTATGTTCATTCAATTTCAACTGTTGTGAAATTGAATGAACATAGAGAACAGAATGAACATAGATTCTGTTGTGAGATTCAATAAACACTTTTGTATGTTCATTCAATTGTTTGAGTAAACATACAAGTGTTACAATTTAAAACATACAGATTACAATTCAATTCAATTGTAATCTGTATGTATACTCCCCACATCTGTTCAGCATCTGTTTCAAGGTTAAGTGAAAACGATGTCAATCCACCCCTCATGTAGCTTCAGTCCCACGTTGTTATTAATTCTGATGTCTTCCTGTATTTTCAGAATTTCTAGGTGTTCCTGTAGTATTCTTTTTAGTTGATTGTTTTCTGTCATAACACACTTGATGCTATCTTTTAAAACTTCACAACTTTCAGTGTTGCAATCTTATGCCACTGATGATGATATCGAATTATTTTTAATGGCATATATATGTTCTTTAATCCTTGTCTTTAATTTTCTACTAGTTTCCCCTATGTATTTTTTATGTGAACAACTGTAATCAAAAAACACATACGTGGACTGAAGCTACATGATTGACATCGTTTTCACTTAACCTTGAAACAGATGCTGAACAGATGTGGGGAGTATAGTCGCATCACTTTGTAAAAATGCAGTGTGACAGAGCAGTTGACTTCACAAAGTCTTATATCAATAGATCAGATGTATTTTGTTTGTGTTAAAACCTGGAGACCAATTGGTTTTAATTAATAAGAGTAAGTTCATTGTTAGCTTCCTTCCCTCTTTTTTGGTGTTTTTTGTGTTTTTTAATATACTTAACGATATTTATTATTAATAGTGTAACCGTCTACCAGAATTTGAAAAATGTAGGAGAAACTAAGACATTTACTAGTCCCAGATAATATGTTATACCACATTGTCATTGTATTCTAATTTATACTTGATATTTTAGTTTGTAGTGTATGGGTTACATTGAGAAATTGTAAATACAGTGCACTGCATATGTTGGTTATCCCGTTGTATTGGCAGGTTATTGGTATTGTATTTGTTACGGTATTACCATGTGTTTGTAAGCTGATGAAGGTCCTTGTACCCGAAATGCATACTTACCTAAATTTGAAATGTGATTATTAAAGACCAACCCTTTTTTTTTTATAAAAGTTCTGGTTCTTCTTTCTGTCGCCTTGGTGTGATAAGCCCTGCAAATTGTTATACTCTATTTATTAGGTTATCTAATTCTGTCTACTTTAATATTGTTATTACTTTGAATTTTTCTAAAGGTGTTGTCTGCGTAGGTAAAAGAATTGATCTTCCAGCAGTCTATTAGGACACATGAACAGGAAGCAGCTGATTGGAACATTATCAAAAATTCTCATATGATTATATAGAGAAGCCTCATATACATTGCAGATTCAGAAAACACTCAAATGTCCGGTACAATGATTTGTCGTTTTGTCAATGCATTGGCGTGTTAGGGTGCGACTATGCAGACGCAAATTTAGAGCGAGAGATTTAGTTTTCGCAAAGGAAAACCATGCACAAACGAGAAGCGAGAAATAACGCTAGCGAGAGCGAATTTCTGATTCTCGCAAATATCTGACAGGTTTTGATATTTATCGCGTCTCGCCTCTTCTCGCCACATATTCTCGCTCGCTCGCGTCTGCATAGTCGCACCCTTACTCCCGTTTAATAGACGCCGTATACATAAAAATACATTGTTTTTGTGTGTTTTACATAAATGTAGGCTTTGATCTTGCTATCTATTGACTACTCCATCGTTTAGTTATGTCTCACAATCAGGTATATTCTTCGATATTGCATGGCACCCACTTCACAACAGTAATGAAGAATGCAGCACTTCTACTCTTTTTACGTTTTCTGTAGTAAGTTCGTAATTGCTGCAGTATATTGATATTCAAACAGTTTAATTCCTAATAAGTAGATAAAAGCCCGTGCAAAATGTTTTTACACGTTACATACTGTTTTCTTTCTATAGCATGCAGTCGTAAGGAAGATTAGACTGAGGAAAGTGGTAATCAAGGAGCATTGGTTGGATTATGCGGATGATAAATTTGATGTGAGCTATTTTTTTCTTACAAATTCAATTCATCTGTTCAATATATGATTATTCTTCACAATTCATATTTCAGGCGCAATTAATCTTCGATATTAAAATACTACTTCGAGTTGTATTGATATATCTACTCCTACCGATGATTTTGGCTCTTTTCTTTTTAAGGGTAATTTTTTTAATAATATATATATATATAACATATTTAAAATTTTGTAAATTTTGTATATATTTTCTGTANTGTAAATTAGGTACCGTAAGTCTAATACAGTACTGTAATTTTATACATTTCGTGTGAAAGAAACATTCCTTATTTAACGGCGATTAAAATTATTTATATTAATGATGTCTCCGAAGTTCAACAAAGTTTTCGCAGAAAAATAACATCAGAAATCGCAACCGCGGTTTGCTGAGCTGTTCCGTGACGAAAATAAGCTTGAGCAACGGAGATTGTCGAATGGTGCACACTCGGTAAGTAATCCTACAATTTTTTGTTTATAGCGTAGTTTATACAGATTATTTCCAAAAAAATATATACGCATTTTGGAAATGTTGAGTCGGATTAATCTAGAATCGATTAATTTTATGGAAGAAAACTTTTCAAACAGCCATAGTCCGTAAAGTGCATATGTGTCGGGCTGTGATTGGCAAGGACTCGTAAGAAATCGATTCATAAAGGACGAAACGTATCTACCGTCTTATAGGGGGGTCGACTGTATTTAACTAAGTGATGCTAACTTATTTATTTGCTAAATATCAATTTTTAAAATAATTTTGTTATTTTAAATATGTTTTTAAATAAAATACTGTATATTCTATTATCAAGCAATACCAGAGTTTAGTAAATTTATAAAATATTATTCAAACTGTCATAGATTAGACATTGTCAATGATTTTAAAATTATCAATAATGAAATTAATGAAAACATTAGTATTAATTAGTTATTAGATCCATATTTAATATAAATTTTTGATACTTTTGAGTGATGTTCTAAAGTTAACTTTTCTCTATTGAAGATAACTGTTATATCTTGTTATTTGATAGCTTTTAATACCTCAAAAGCATATGGATAGTCTTATATTATGTGAGTAATCAATCTTCTTTGTGAAAGGTTTGACAAAATGAAGAGCCACAGTATTCCAAATTAATTAAATTTACATTTAATTTCCAATTATTTAATATTTACACAAGATGATAGTTTCAACTACCTTAATTTCAAATTCAGGATGAACTCAAAAACTGAAAATGTCTCTATTAATTTAAATTAGTACATTATAAATTAATTTTGTGCTCTAATAAAAATTTCTTTAACTTGTACTATTAAGCAAATATCTTTTATGTGAGCAGTATTTTTAAAAGCATGTTAATAACTAAATTATTACAATTTAGATAGTAAAATGTTCAACTTGATACAAATTTTAAGGAAATTCTATTTTAAATTAAATTCTGCAGCTTATATGAATTGAAATGAAGCGATTGAAAATATATGAAATGCTTACTGACCAATGTTGACAGAGGGAAAACAACAAAACAGTCAAAGTCTTTTTCTCTTTTGTATACAAATCAAATCTCTGACTACTAAAATTAATAGTAGTAACCAAACTTGACCAAGGACAATTTATGTAATTTATTTTTCAATATTTTGATACAACTTTAAACTGGAAATAAATATTTANAAATTTTGTATATATTTTCTGTATTTTACTTTGTTAATCTCGTCCCTTTTGGAATGAGGTTAACAGCACCAATAAAATAAGGAGAGTTCGAGTGAGGACCCGAAAGTGAACGGACGTGTTATTTTATGGTCTCCAATTTTCTTTGTCTTGTTCAACCTACACTCGACCTTACGACTACGACTGCAAAATAATACGACATATATATATATATATTTTACACGTGGTGTATTAACAGTTCAGAAACTATTGGGGCAAATCTCAACCAAATTTCATATACTGGAGAGTGCGGCTAAAGAAAAAGTTTTATATTCTTTTATTCCTGTTATGTTTTATTTTTCAATTGTTTTGAATAGCAGCATGTTTCAGCTTTCTGAAATAATAAGTTGTTAAGAAAACGGATATACTGCATTTTATTTCAAAAACAATGAAGGATGTAAGTGATGCAACAAGCCTATGAAACGAGGCAAATTGCATTATTTTTTGGCATGTTTAATAAATATTTATTCATTTTCGTCGTACAATCAGCACGTACATAATTGTTTTGCTTTACAATTTACTCGAACAATCGGTGGAACACGATAGGTACACAAGAACACAGGTTCTTGTGTACCTGTCACCTACCGTAACATATTGAGTAACTTTATACCACTCTTTTATTCCAAAGTTGATTAGAAAACGTACGTAATATGCGTCTTAAGGAAACAATAGCGCCAATGACGCCCTAGTTGATGAATGTTGAAGTGAAATTACTTTTTAAAAAAATCGAAACTGAGGCCAGTATATGTAAACCAAATTTGATTGATGATTTTCTAAGTAGTTTTTTTACACAGAGCTCTCAACACCTATTATTTGATTATATATATTTTCATTAGATTCTCATTACATATATTTTTGTTTTCTTAAGTTTTCTAGTTTCATACTGCAAGCAACCAAGCTAAACAATCGAGTTGTAAGTAATTTAAAAATTATGCCACTTTTATTAGATTTAAATATTAACAGAAAAATTCTGTAGTGGATAAATGTCATTATTTAATTGTACTTATTGAAAACGTATTATATACATATTTCTAAGTAATGTTTTAAATTCTGATCAATATAAATACATTATTACATCCAGCAAATTGATAACATTGATTAATAACTTTTTTAGTTAGGATTTGAGATTGAAGCGGATCAAATTCAAGTACTAGTTCCATTGTTAAGCATTTCATTAATCCCTATTCTCGAGTACATCGTATATCCTATCTTCAATAAATGTAATTTGTTAACAAGGTAAAGGAGCAATTCTTTAACTAATTTTGATTATTTACTTGATATACAGTGAACCCTGCTGACGTGACCACTAAAAGGATCAGCTCAAAGTTGTCACCTTACACAGGTGATCAAATTAAGCAGGTTTCAAGATTGAAACCTGCTTAATTTAAGGTCAAAATCTTGAAAAACAACAAAAATTTTAAGGGGATCAATTGAAAAGAATATTTTCTATATATGAGGGACAATGGAAGAAAAGATTGGAAACTCCTGATGTATACAATATAAAGAAGTCAAGATTTTGTCTGGTCTATACCTACATTAATTACTTTGTTTTTGTTTGAAACAAAAACAAAGTAATTAATGTAGGTATAATGAAATGGAAAAATGAAATATATGAATTAAAACTTCATTTATTATTAAGATCTTGTATATTGAGAAATGAAAATGTACGTATTCATAAAAATACCTTTCAAATACATTACTTTTAAAATGTTTTCGCTTCTAGCAGTTTTTAGAATCCTTTCCCGCATCCTTTACATAGCCTAAATATAAATTTAGGGATCAATTTGGTTATTAGTTACTATTACGAGTGGTCTAAATACGGGAATTTAAATTTGACCACACAGTTTAATGCATTAAATAACTTCTAATTTAATTTCATTATTAGTTCCTTGCAGAAAATCATTGTGGGAGGCAGTTTAATGGCATTATCATATTTAATTGCAGCTTATCTACAGTTGTCATTAGAGGTATGATATTTCCTTCACTTAATTTCTTTTCCTTGTACGTTCAATAAAATTTATTTAGTAACTTTTAGGAAAACATACTCAATAAGACGTAGTCTTTTATATAGGGACATGCATTTTGTGCATTTTTGCCCTTCTTCAGTCCAATTTCTTAAGAAGTTCCAACTTAACTCACATTCAACGCAATGTCTTGTATTGAAAGCGAAGTAAAATTGTAAACAAACGAGTAATTATTTATTGTGACATTGTCACAATGACGGGCGACAATGTTTTTAGATGTCGATGCACAATGCTCTTGATTTTAGGAGTGTCTCGCCTCTCTACATCATACTTTTCCTATTAACAAGAGTTTCGTGCAGGTCATCTATCTAATTCTCTTCTGGAGAAAATTCTTGAATTGAAACAACATAATTTCCGGTATAAATCGGAAGTTAATGTATAGGTAATCGGGATCTCTGGCTCTGATCTTTCCATTTCTGGTCTTGACTTTCATCTATCAAATTCTTTAATTTATTCTAAAATAAATTTAATAAATTTATAGTATATTTATGATTAATAAACATTTAATAAACATTAGTTTATAGAAAGCTTATTCATTAAATAGATAAATAAAAATTAATATTTTTTTCAGAAACATCTATTAAACTGTGATGCCAAGTATCGCCTTACTATCGTAAATTACACTCCGTGTGACGTAAGTGTAGAAACTCCAATTAATTCATTGGCTACGAATGATAATCAGGTAATTTTTTAACTGTAACGATCAATAACTTAATATAAATAATTAAAAGCATTTGCAACGTTTAAACCGAAAAGTTTATTCATATCAATATTTATAATCACTGAAATAGAATAAATACTGTATCGTGTGAGAAATAATTCTTCAGGGTATTAATAGAGAAAGACTTCAGATTAATTTCAAATTTCTCACGGAACACAATTACTAGTCAATGCTAATTTTTGGGTAGAACAATATTCAAATTATACCTGATTAACTTTAAGGAAATAATGCACCAAAATCGACTCAGATTTTAGAATTTATACTTTTGGATAAAGATAATTAATTCAGTCGCTGCAGTCGTTCAGATAAGAGTAGGAATAATACAAAAGAATACATTGAAATTAATATTCTCAACATATTCACTCTAATGTACGTTAAAGTGTACATTGGAATATTCATTCTAATGAATTCGTTAATGTAACGACATAAAAATACATTGGAATGAATGTCGTTACATTAATACGTAGCTGTAATATAGTAATCATCTTGTTTAAATGTCGTAATGTCGTAAAAAGGTATTCATTTAATGTCTTCTGAAGCAGCTTAAAGCATTTTATATGTGGTTACATTAAAACTGCTATTTGATGTAACGACATATAAAATGCTTTAAGCTGTTCGATGTTTCGCAACAAGCTGCATTTAACTATATATTTATCATCCAAAACTACATAAAATACTATATATACACTAAATTCAATAAATAATTTTCAAATAAAATTATAAAATGAAAGCAGTTGTAATGAATAAATATTTTCTTTTAACAAAAATACAATTTTTTAAATATATTTAGGTTAAAGAAAAAATTACTGAAGATGATTTCGTTCGTGGTTTAAATATAATTGCCACCAACTGTACGCTACAGGAAGAAAAAATAAATTTCCATTTATATAGCAACATCTCAGAAACAACAGTTATTTTCAATATTCGTGGAATTAATCCAACTATAAATGTAAATATTATTGTTTTCTCAATTACTTAAAATATTACGTTTATGAAGTAAAACTCGCTACATTAGGATATAATAGGATGTAGATGATAGGAAGGCAGGCATTGGCAGTTATAAGAAGTGAAATTTCGCATATTTTCCTTGATAGTAACAATTAATAATTTAAAATATGTTGTAAATTTAGACAGAGAGATTAATGGATGAGTCTTAATGAATTATATATTTTATTTCATAGTAAAGCCGAGTTAATCGTCAACTCCAACTGTTAGTTCTCTAAGGTGGCTTTACGCAGCAGATCGTTACTGCATTTATTCCAAAACAAAATAAAATTACACCAAAAAAGCAATGCGTATATTCTACAGAGAAATTCCAAATTGAGAGAAATTGTACAAATTCTATCCTAGTGGATGGGGAATATTGCCAGTCTACTTATGCACAATTCTATAAGGAATTGTGCATAAGTAGACTGTAAGAAATTAAAGGAATATTTACAGTCCACTAGGACTGTAAATATTCCTTTAATTTACAGTCCACTAGGACTGTAAATATTCCTTTAATTTCTTACGGGGAATATTTACAGTCCACTAGGACTGTAAATATTCCCGTCTACTAGGACATTTACAATTCTGTAAGGAATTGTGCTTTAATAAATTTAAAATAAAACCTAGATTTAAAACCTAGAAGAAAAAAACTCTGCAAATATAATCACTGGTCTACAATTTTTTAAATTGCAGCCCAAGTATCTAAACTTGGACATTATATGACTATTCGAACGACTCAACCAGATAGTCTGTCTTTTATTCCATTATTTTAAGGTGAATATCAATCCTAAAAACCTGGAGTTTGCGCTTATGAAATTAGTTATGCGATTAGTTGTAAAATTTCGAATTAATATAATTAAATTTTGCATTCTATTAATAAATTTTATTAATTTTATTTAATTTTTGAATTTTATAAATTTTATTAGACTAATTGTTTTTAATAATACTTTAAAGACGAAAGTTTTACCTGTACCCCAAATCAATATTAAATACGGAATGAACGTATCTTTGGATAATTCACCTCTTCTGTTAAAAAATAAGACGTCAATAAGAAATTCTCACATGACAGACAGATATACAGACGTTATGAAGTAAGTTTAAATATTATTTTCCAAACTCTCTTCAATTCAAAATCAGCTTATTTATGTCGAATTTCTTGGGATAGTGTATATATTTTTACGTAAATTTGACTTCACTCTTAAAAATTTCTCATTGTAAAATTGTACATTATTATAATTGATATGTATATTACTAGTATTACATATTAATAATAATATCTTGAGTTTATTAATGCCTTTTCTTATATACAGCATTAATATTAAAAGTGGAAATATCTGCAAAGTTATAGCATTTGAAGATCAAAATGGAATGTTGGTAATAAAACTTTTAGCAATAATGAAAAATTTCAGAATAAAAAATGGCGTGTTTTATTTGTAATAGAAATGGCAACACGAAGATTTATTACAATGCAATTCTTTATCCATCTTGCTTCAAATACCTCAATACACTTTACTGGCAGCAGGAGAGGCTATGTTCTACATTAGTGCTATGGAATTTGGATATAGTGAAGTAATATAAATGGTTTTTTTAATATCATACATTTAAAAAACTAACCTGAAATTTCCATAACACATTTAACTGCTCGTAGGCTCCAACCAGTATGAAATCCATCATTCAATCATGTTTTTTCCTTGATTCGGCATTGGCGAATTTCATGATTCTTATTGTTCAGCAAATGAAATTCTTAGGTAAAGAGGTAAGTTTGTTTGGTTTTTGTTATTTTGACAGGAAACTTCTCTATTCTATGATTTAAAAACCATAATTTAAAATAAGAACTTTGTAGCTAATGGCATTTTATGCCATGTAATTTATAAATTTTTATAAAAACATAATTAAAATAAAACTATTATTTGTATAAATCTGACTATTCTACCTCCCTTGTAAGTTAAAATAGTTGTTTCCTGTACTTGGAATGCAGTTTGAAAAAATTACAGACATAAATTTCCACTGTCATCCATCTGTCTGTCGAACTTTAATCTCCAGGACAGTTTCACATAGATGAAAGTTGAGACGAGATATCGAAAACTTAAGAGAAGAAGACTCTAAGTGTATACAAACTTCTGTTCGTGAATGGAAGTCATGTAAATCGAATTTAAAAATTTTCCCTTGAATGGAGTTACATAAATAAATGGCACGACTCTATTGTTAACAGGAAAAGTATGAAGCACAGGGGCAAGACACTACAAATTTGAGGTGGGGAAGATATATTTTATATTAAATAAATTAAGAATATACAGTAGACCCCCCTATAACGCTTAGATACGTTCCACGCTAATCGAATTTTACGTTGTAGGAATGATTAAATACATGAGCCAATCGCAGCCCGATAGGTGGGAACTTTACGGACTAAGGCTGTTTGAAGGTTTTCTTCTATAAAATTAAACGATTCTAGACTAATTCCACTCAACATTTCCAAAACACGTATAATTTTTTGGGAGTAATCTGTATAAACTATGCTATAAACAAAAAATTATAGGATTACTTACCGAGTGTGCACCATTCGACTACGCCGTTGTTCAAAGCTTGTTATCGTTGCGGAACAGCACACGAAACGGCGGCCGCGATTTCTGATAAATAATTTTTCGCAGAAAAATAACTTGACCTTTGGAGACATCATTAATATAAATAATTTTTATGGCCGTTGAATAAAAAATGTTTCTTTCACAAAAAATGTATAAAATTAGTGCTGTATTAGACTTACGGTACCTAATTTACATACTGAACAGACGATAATAAACTCAACTTAGTACCTAAAATCTCCATAGCGCGGCGCCACGCTCGACGGCGGAAATTACGTATTTAATTATTATTATAATTAAATACAAGTTACAATAAGTTAATATATAATTATATATACAGTACCTAATTTATATATAATTAATATATAATTATATGTACAGTACCTAATTTATATATAATTTATATATAATACTAAACAGACGATAGCAAACTCAATTTAGCCGCTCCGTAGCGTGGCGCAGGGTCGGAGGAAAGTAGTTCGGCTGCTTATCCACTATCTGTCCAGACTCTATCAATCTTGTCGCGAAACGAGTCGGCGAAGACGTTTTAGGAGCTGCTTTATACGAATGTTGCAACAATTTTTTCGCTACGTTATAGGAATTGTCGTTATAGGAACGCACGTTATAGGGGGTCGACTGTAACTAAAAATTCTAGCCTGACATTGTGAACATATGCTTATCTGTATTTCCTATTTCACCACTGATTAAAAATTAATCGTTTAGTAGTAAATATAATTTATTTTTAATAAATTTCTGATGAATCACCATTAAAACTCAATAAGGACAAGCAATTATTTATTGTGACAGCGTTAGAATGACAATTTTTTACATTTCGTTGCACAATGCTTTCAATTTTAGTAGTGTCGCGCCCCTGTACATCATACTTTTCCTGTTAACAAGAAAGTCGTGCCAGTCATCTATCTAACTGTGTTCAGAAAATTTTGAATTAAAATAACGTGATTTCCGGTCTAAACCCTAAGCTCATACATAGTAAATCGTGGCACTTGACCTTAAGATTTCCATATGTGGTCTTGACATTTATCTGTATAACTCCGTCCTCGAGATTAAGAAAGGACAGAAACAAGTTTGTACTTTAATTAATTTATAAATAATTAAAGTTTGTCTTTTAATTTATAATGCTATCAAACATAAGTTACTTATTCATTATATAATTACTGTTATGTTTATCTTTAATAATTATTTAATAAATATATATTAATTTATATTCATTTCTTTGCAGTCTCATAAATTATTCATTTATTTTGGACTGGCTGTTTTAGATATTATGGTCTTAATACTTGTAGCTTATAAATATAAATATAGAAACTATGTTATACTATCTAAAACTCCGTCAACGAATGAAGATATTGTAAATTAATATTCAATCAATGTACAGTACTGTAATTCATTTCATAAGTCACTATTTAAACTGTTTTCGAATAGAATATTTAATTATAAATAGCTTATAAAATTTTACTGTCATTTATTTTGGATTATTTTACATGAATAAAAGTTTTATTAATAATATTCATTAGAATTCTACTTTTAGTAAGTTGTTTACAATGTTTAAAAGTATTGAAAGTATTATTTTAATAATTCCGCGATTCTAAAAATATTTCTATATCTAATTAAAGTATATACAACGTGTATACACAGTATATTTGGCATTCTGTTTTCATTCATTCACAAAATCAGCCATTTTTTTCTTTGGAAGCGCGAAAAATGAAACGGCGATTGAAACTTGCTTGGTCAATCGTGCATTAAGCACGTCATCGTGCTTAACGTGCATAAGCGCTGCACGCTAAACGCGAACCGATTTAGATAAATGACCGACACGGCTCTGTTGTTAAAGGAAAAATATGACGTACAGGGGCCATCACTTCTAAAAAAATTGAGAACATTGTGACTGACAAAAAGTTGCAGCTTGGCATTGTCACATTGCCAGGCTGTAACTTTTACGATTAATTATTGTGGCGATGGCACAATAAGTAATCGCTGGTTAGAATTAGTTTGGTTTATTTGGTTACGAGAACGCGACAAGCGAGCAATCTGACGAGACATTTATAGGAAGCTAGCTCCAAATTAGGTGTTACTAACGTAAAGAATACCCAAAAAGTTTTACGTTGCCAGCCCGTTGGCCATACCCAGGGGTGGATCTACATAGGGACTAATAGGGCTTAAACCCTGGGCCCTTAAGAGTCAAAAAAAATAGTTGTTTCCTGTACTTGGAATGCAATTTGAAAAAATTACAGACATAAATTTCCACTGTCATCCATCTGTCTGTCGAACTTTAATCTCCAGGACAGTTTCACATAGATGAAAGTTGAGACGAGATATCGAAAACTTAAGAGAAGAAGACTCTAAGTGTATACAAACTTCTGTTCGTGAATGGAAGTCATGTAAATCGAATTTAAAAATTTTCCCTTGAATGGAGTTACATAAATAAATGGCACGACTCTATTGTTAACAGGAAAAGTATGAAGCACAGGGGCAAGACACTACAAATTTGAGGTGGGGAAGATATATTTTATATTAAATAAATTAAGAATATACAGTAGACCCCCCTATAACGCTTAGATACGTTCCACGCTAACCGAAAATTACGTTGTAGGAATGATTAAATACATGAGCCAATCGCTATAATTGCCACCAACTGTACGCTACAGGAAGAANGTAATTAAGTGAATAATGATATTCTTTTATGTAAGGATTGTATCAATATTTAGTTAATTATTTTGTTACATTTTTGCCAATGGATTGCACTAAGTGAAACTTAGCAAATGAAATGTAGATAGAAATTACAGTAATTGATTTACATAAATTCAATAGTTATTTTGAAATGGGATTACGAAATTATATAAGTTGGAAATATATAAACGTTACTGCCAAATTTTGTAGCAATTGTTCGAACGGCCTAGGAATGTATAGCGAACAAACAAAGAAACATCTTCATTATTATTTATTATAAAATGACTAAACTTTCAGAGTAAATATGAGTTTTTCATAAAAATAATTCAAAAATTTTAGTAAAGATAAAATCGTAGAAGTCAAACAAACAGTATTGCTGGTAAGTGATTCTTACTTTACACTTCATTTTTTCCGATGCTTCAAGTTCTTGTATATAAGTCTGAATCATTTTTTAAAGGACATTTATTATGATTGTGATAGTGGGAAATATTCCCTGCCATTTGATGCAGCAATTGATAGAGCACGAAATTTACATCGTAGGGAATATTCAAACATTTTTCGGAAAAGCTTACGAAAGATTAATAATAAAGTACAAAAAAAATGTGGAAAAAATAAATCAAATACAATAACCTAGCAATTAATTAATATCCGCGTAAATGTTATTTCATTAATTTGCTGCTGTAAATTGGAAAGCTGAAATTGTTTTTGATGTATGATGAAGAATGTACTTTTGAAAATGGTATGATGAAGAATGTATGTTTTAAAACTCGAAAGACATTAAAACCTTTTTTTACACTCTCTGATTAATGAGCGAATGCAAGTATTCAATTTTCAGAAGCAAGATATAAATGTACAATACAACAGAAAAAGTGAATGAATGAATAAATAAAGAAAGCAAATTTGCAAACACTTAGGTTTACCTTTTCCTACATTTAGTTCAAAGTACTTTAAGCAAATCCCGAACAGCATAGAGTTGAACAGGGAGTTTAAAAATCACACAGAAACACGAAGCATTAAATATGGTGACTCTATCGCTTTATATAGGTATTTATAGAAACAAGCTAAACATAAAATATACTGTAGTAATCAGAGAAAGAAATCGGAAATATTTTGATCTGACCTAGAGAAAGTTTTCCGTTTATGAGAAGTTCTTTCTTAATCTACGATACAATGTTTGGAACGTTCTGCTGCTATTTCATTTTCTGTTTCACTTACAATTACAAGTAGAAACAATAAACAATGAAAAGAAAAACAACATTTAAATGTTGGAAGTGTTAACAATAGGCTCGCTCCTTATGTGAAAAATCGGATAATTGAGTATTTGTTTTTGATCAATCTGATAGTTCCTGATATTTTTTTATAACTGGAGTCAGATAATCACTTCTTCCTTCGGTGTAGGGTAGTATCTTCTCTTTGCAGAAACCAGCAGTAGTCACTCATCACAAATTCATTCCATCTCCCTTGGTAACGCTGCTCAATTTGCAATATGTCCTGGTGAAACCGTTCACCCTGCTCATCACTCAGTGCACCCAAATTTGGTGGGAAAAAGTTCGGATGAGAATGCAAGAAATGAATTTTTAAGGACATCCGGCAGCCTAAATTTTTATAGTTTAGCAGGAGATTTTTTTACTAAAATATCACTATTTTGTGCTTTGTTATTTCCAAGAAAACCATAGACTACATCCTTAAATGATTTTCATGCTTTTAGTCTAGAAAACACTTGGCTTACATGTTTAAATCCTGTTCCTTCTTTATTCAGTGCTTTAACAAAATTTTTTATCAACCCCAATTTTATATATAAAGGGAGCAAAATTATTTGCTGAGGGTTGAATAATGGAACATACTAATATTGTTTTGCCCAGGAGTGAAAGTGTCTCTTTTGGCCAATCTTTAACCGCATAATGTTTACTTGTTGCACGACTGTCCCACAGAGATAAAAAGCAGCAGTATTTTGTAAAGCCACCTTGCAGTCCGTGAAGAAGACCAATAACTTTTAGGTCACCACAGATATGTCGTCAGCAATCTTACTCATATTTGGATGTACCTTTTCTCCGAAACTACTGAATTGTAAAAATGTGAATGTAAAAATGTTGACTTTTGAAATTGAAATTTTAAATTTAAGAATTTTTTTGGCAAAATCTTTACTTTAAATATAAAATTTTTTACAAGTGAAAAATTAAATAAAAAAACGCATTAAAATGTGCACTGTCACAAGAGGAACAAGTCAAAGTTTGTCATTTTTATATGGGCTGGGATTGAACATCTGACTGCCCTTAAAGTCAAATAACTAAGTAACGTGACGTGATAGAGCATTTCTGATCACACTTTCCGTTTCAGCATGAAAAATACATTATAAAAAAATTACTGACGTATCTGTTCATGTAGACTAGTGTTATTATTTATTTCATAAACCTTAGGGTACGTCCTACGTGGCAGCGTCCAGAGACCGCGGTCAGAAAAAATATTCGTATCGTGTGGTATCAGCTAGTTGGGCATGAGCTTTTAGGTTATATCGCCCCGTGGTAAAGTGTGACGTAATTGCTATGTAATAGTAGTTGTACGCGTTTATGATGGTCGTTACGCGAGAATAATGCTTTCCGGAAGGTTTTTTAAGGGTAACTCGCCCCTATTCAGGCATTACAGACGGGGAGACAACACAAAAAACTCCACGTGGCCAGCCCGTCCGGGCCAGGCGCGAACCCACGACTGAACTGTACAGGGAACGGAACCGCTTGGACACTGGTGGGCCAAGAATCTTTGTAAGCGCTTCCAACTCGCGAGTGATCTCTGTCCAGACGGATGCGCGTTGTTTAAAAAATGGCCGCGAAACGACTTTGTCAAAAGCATTAAAATGGTAAATTTGAAAGGTAAATGTTGACACTAACTAGATAAACAACAAATAAAAGGAATTTTCTTAGAATACGTTGAAAAAATTTATTTAAAAAGATCAGAAATTATTAAAATACTTAAAATTATTAATTAACAAATTTAATAAATTTTTGAATAAATCAAAACGATTAATAAAGAAATTATTATAAAACAAGCAATTATTTAATATGACAAGGTCAATGCCGGGTTGCAATTTTTAATCATATTTGTATTTATTTAATTTACAATATATGCTCTCCACCTTAAATCAGTAGTGGCTTTTCCCCTGTACATCATACTTTTCTTTTAACAATAAAGTCGTGCCAGTCATCTAACACCTTTTGGGGGGATAATATTTTGAATTGAAATAACATGTCTTCCGGTTTGCACCGAAAGTTCATGCATAGTTAATCCGGGTTTTCTGTCCGTACGGTTTTCATATTTTGCCTCCCCTTTCATCTATCTAACTTCCTTCTCGTGATTGAGGAAAGATAGACGGACAGACGACAGTGGGAATTTATAGATCTACAACATTTTCAAATTGCAACCCAAATACCAAACGGTCCGAAACACTGTTTCGTTACGAATCCAAAACTGATACAAATAAAGAAATGGCGGG
The DNA here is from genome assembly GCF_000671375.1 of Centruroides sculpturatus. Classification (NCBI taxonomy): domain Eukaryota; kingdom Metazoa; phylum Arthropoda; class Arachnida; order Scorpiones; family Buthidae; genus Centruroides; species Centruroides sculpturatus. The sequence goes on along the minus strand of NW_019384535.1, from coordinate 994,490 downwards.
AAAATATAGATTAAAGGCTTCATACAAGTCTTGTGTATTAATAATATCTAAAGTACATCAACTAAATATCAAAATTACTGTAGGGGAAGGTGATGCAAGATGGGGCCATGGGGTAAGACGGAGACATCTGTTTATTTGTGGTTAACTCGCTTTCATCTAGCTGTTATTTGGGGAACTAAAAGTCAACCTCAAAAGGGATCAAGGAACGAGAGAACGTCCGAATCGCTCTCTTTGTTTAAGACACTTTTCCACGTTTCGGCAATACTTCATCTAATTTTACGCCCGCTACAAAGTTTCTACAAAGTAAGCATAATTGCGAACTTTTACATTACCTTTTAGAAGAAGATATTATGGTATTCAAAGTAACCTTTAAGACTGAAATTGTTTAGTTTTGAAATAAAGTTGACCCGTGTTTGCAGTCAGTATAAAAAATGCACGTTGGGGCAAGATGGTGGGAGCAAGACGGCGTACCCCATCTTGCCCCACCATCTTGCCCAAGGTTGGCCATGAATTCTGCTGCTGGCTAGAGACACTGCAATATAGTGCAGCGAACTAGTTTTAAATTCGTTGTCATTGATAATTCTATATCATTTTTTTTTCAAATGTATAAAATAATAAGTTTAAAAATGATCTTTTTATAGAAAATGAAATATTCCACTTTTAAATCATATCTAAATGTAATAAATGTATACAGTACATACTGTATTACTTTATTATTTATGTTTCTACGTTTTATTTTATTTGTGAAAACATTTTTTTAATTTAAATACTATCTTAACAAGAAATAAAATGTGAGATAACAATCGAAATAACAATTTTTTCCGAGAAAAAAATATCGTCTGCTTACAAAATAGCGAAACTGAGCATGCGCGAAGTGACAGTATCGTCTGGTAAAGTAAATACGAGTAAGTTCAAACTTTTATATTTATTTATTCGAAAAATAATAATAAATGTAGCCGCTGTGATAAATGAGCACACTGTTCTTGTGCCAATATTGAAGAAAACGACAGTTTAACCATTTTCATTCGTCCTTCTTGTATATAAAATTAATATTCCCATCTTACCCCGCGGGTGGGGCAAGATGGTGCATTTACGTATAATTTTAAAATATTAAATTTTATTGTTTTTAAAAACGTTTTCCAAAAATTAAAATTTGTATTACATATTACCAAATGTTGTAGTTGCTGAGAATAAAAAAAATTATCGTTCTCATTAAAGTGGTTGACATTCTTATGATTTTTCAAACCTTAACGTCCTCATCTTGCCCCACCTTCCCGTACTTATGTTGAACCTATATGTTAAAGATTTGTTAACTTTACTTATATAATAGTAGCAACGTAACGATTCCCACGTCCTACTTATTACCAAAAATTAACTGCTGCATTAAAGAGGACAAGTGCGCTTTTTTCAATGTCTTTGCCTATATCACTGTATTATCGTAATAAAATCGTTCTCCTTTCTTATCAGCAAAAATTCCTTTAGCTGTACTCATGGATTACAAGTTTTTTTGACGTATATTAGTGGAGTACTTGGGAAGGATCCGGATTCAAATCGCGATAAGCAGGGGCGCCGCTAGCTGTTTGAACGCCCGTGTGCAATACCGATTATGCCGCCCCCTGTTTAACTACGACTACCTACGCTGAGCTTGCCAGAAAGGCTCTTTAGTGTTGTCTCATAAGGGTGTGAAAAAAGAAAAGAAATACTTTACAAAGAAAAACTATTTATTATTACTAAGTTATTTTTGTTTACTTAAGTGTAAAACCATATAAATATTTATCTACAGAAATTGAACTCTTCTTGCCTTTATGTTTGCGAAATCTGCTATCAATTTTCTTGTATCCAAGCTGTCTAAGATTTCGTGTTCGATTGAAACTATAGCTAAATTACTTAGTCTTTGCTGGTGCATTGTTGATCTTAAATAGTTTTTTTTATAATTTTTAACTTTGAAAAGGACCTATCACCAAATGCAACTGAAACCGGCAATGTAAGTAATATTCTTAGTGCTATTGCTGTGTTCGGAAATGTTGAAATTAAGTCATTAGTAAAAACTTATTGTAATAGGGTTTGTGGATGATTAGACTGGTTTTCTGGAAAATGCAGCTTTAAAGCACGACGGATCTTGCTTTATATACCCCCACCAAATGGGTAGTCCCACCCATACAAAAAAGGCTTCGAATGGTCCACAATGTTCCAGAACATTCCACAACATTCGAGAGTGTTTTGGAATGTTCCACAATGATCTGGGATGTTTCGAGATGTTCCTGAACGTTCCAGAACATCCTGGATCATTCTGGAATGTTGTGGAATGCTCTCGAATACTCTCGAATGTTCTGGACTGTTCTAGAAATTTCTAGAGGGCGAAACTTCCAGCCCTTATATCTTCAACAACACGCTCTTCAGGTAAAAACGGGAACCTTCCTCATGGATGGAGGATACTGGGCTACCACACCATATAACTTCCTTGATCGTACCGGGACTAGTTTTTTAGTTTTAGCGGCACGCACATTGTAAACTTACTTTTATAATATATGATGATGATGATTGATTGATTGATTGATCATAACGACTAGCGCCATCTACTTTGAAAAAAAGGTTTTGATGCTGAAACGAGATATCTCGGGTCAACCGGTCAAGGCCAGCCAGAGATATGTCGGGAATAACACGTTACAGGTAAATGGGTTTTTTCAATGTTCGTTTGTCAAAATTCAATTTCTCATTTCGAACTTCCCAAAGTACGCGTTTGTCAAAATTCGATTTCACAACGTTCGCATTTCAAATTTTCCAACCCCCTCCTTCCCATCAACAGTGGGACACTACAAAAGTTTCTGTTAATAGTAAGAGCAACACATGCGCAAATCTCGCACTACTGCCTGTTTGCAGAGGAGTGTCGCCATTTTAAATTTTATTTTGACTCGGTTCTCGGCCCCCTGAGTACCTACAAGTCTGGACTTTTTATGCGCGCGTGATTTGGACACGTAATACTCTGTGCCAAATTGCAATTCCTGACATGTACTCCTTCATACCTCTAAGCTGGTTATCCAGCAGGCAGTACGAGTTTATAAACAAGACATAGTCTTGTCAATAAACGGCTCGGATTATTGCCATTTCTTCAACAAAATCAAGATAATGCAAGCGTCTATTCTATGTCGCTGTGGTTCTGTGTGTGTGTCTATTCAGTCGCTGTGGTTTCAAAATAACGAGACTAAGGTTCTGGATTGGCTGCATGCTCCGAGACGTCAATTCTGTGGCAAATCTATGAAAAATTCTTGTGAGAAAACTGTATGGAGATAACCATTCTTGTACAGTACATCAGTTGAACACCTATAAACGCGATGTTGCAGACTATGAAGTGGTGAGTGTGAAAATCTTACAAAATCTTGTTTACAGCATGTCCAACTCTGTTATATATAACAGAGGGAAAATACGGCAATAATTCAATAGCTGACTCACCAAAAAAAATTTAGTTTTGTATTCAAGGATCTTGAAACGTCGAGAAACGCAAAAACTTTCGGGGTTTTTTCTGTATATATGGATGTTAGTGTGTTCGTGTGTGGGGTCACAAATTTGGCCACCCACTTTAACTTTATGCTTTTTGTCGGAAATTTCTGAAATTTTGAAAAGAGATGTGTATGTTAAAGGGAATGATGTCAGTAAATTTCGGCAGTTAAAGATCGAGGAGGGTCATATATCATAACTCGAGAAGGGTCGGATTAATGACGATTTTACTCGTTATTAGCATTTTAATTTCTTATAAAACTAGTCTTGCCCTCAAAATTTAGCTTTTTACCATTTTATAATAATAACATAAAGAGATTTTTAAATAAAATCTCATACAAATGATGCAACACACAATTTTTACTTTTGCTGGGAAAGTTACGCAACTTAATATTTTTCTAATGTTCAATTATATTTAGAAGTTTCTGTATTTGTGTAAATGTAAAAACGCATTTACAAATACTGTAATTTAATAATGTAATGTAATAATATAAATACTGTATATGTAAGGTATTTATAAATACTGTAAATCTTCAAATTTTCGTATCTTGTATTGAACTATTTCGGTAACAAATTGGCTCATCACATAAATGAGTAAAATTGTATTATTATTTTAAATATATACATAATATGTGATAAAAATTATCATTAGATAAGAGCTCATAAAAATATAAACTAGCACAGATCCACAACCTTTATCACATTCATAATGCAGCAACTCGAAAGAGCAAAATCAGACGAAGGTTGGTGACATAAATTTCTTATTGTTACTAATAATAATAATTTAATGTATTTGAAGCATTTTTCGTATAATTTTAAAACATTATTTTTAGTTACTCCTTTGTTACCTTGTAAAGAAACAGTTACAACACAGGTGAGTAGGCCCATACATTAATAATAATTATGGAATGTTATGTTCAAATTAATCATAAATGACACAATCTGGTTCTAATTAAAGTTCTTAATTCATTTTTTTTATCTATAGAAAGAAAAATCTTCGTTTAAAGCAGTATTTAATATCTTACTAAACGAGTTTTGCCAGAGGTTTTCTTATTTCAGTTTACAAAGTATGATTTCTTTCATTAACTATAGTTATTTCTTAATTATGAATTATTTGTGATAACTAATTTATGTTCGGTTACGTTTGATAATTACAGAACAATTATGTTCACCGAAATTAATTTAATTGTAAAACAGTAAATTTATTTAAAATTAAAAAAACAGAAACATATAAAATACATTTACTGTTTAAAGTCGTCTTTCTTGTCATATTCACTATTTGATGGAATTATAGCAGGAATGTTTATTTATTAGTTATTTACTTCGTTAATTTAAATTAATCTCGTATAACGTTTATTAAAATTAGAAATAATTCAAAAGATCTACTATTAGATCGACATGTATGACTTCATCTTTATCTAGTAGAAGGTTACAAAGATTATGCATTGAAACCTTCTAAAAGAATCTTCAATTTAAAATTGTTGCACTTCGTGTATTTTCTGCATACTTTTTACTTCACATACAAATAGAGGAACGTTAAAATATACACGAAGACATTAATTTTATAATTAATTATTAAAGTATTACTGTCAAAATTAGAAACCCTTATAAATCCCCCACATTCTGATTAATCGTCCCATCACTATTATTTATAAAATTATTAGGTAATAATTTTATAAATAGATCTTATCTGTGTTGTCGCAATATGAAAAGCATTCATAAAGGTATGATAGTATGTGATTAGTAAAACATATACTAGTAATATTTATGATTTTGAAATTATAAATAACATTATTAAAATGTAATTATGGCATACACCTAACCAACGCTTGAAATACAGTAAAATTTTACTGGATATTGTAATTGTTGTGACATTTCGGCGATACGCAATGAAAGATTTACAACGTCGTTTTTGGTATAGAGCCGGGGTGGCTAAGCTCCTTGATAGTCCGAGCCATTTTTCAAAATTTGAAATTTTTCGCGAGCCTCAATTAAATACGTATTAAAAAGGTATGCAAAAAATTCCAGATTACAAATTATATCCGTAGCAAGAGTGATACAAATTGTTTCCTCCAGAACACGATGTCAACTGTCCATTGCAATGACAGTTTACAAATTCAAAATCGATCTGGAGTCGGTCGATAACGGACGATTACGCCACTGTTTATGTTCGTTCGCGCAGTTTTCGATGAGTCATATCATTCTTAACTTGGACGGAAATGAAATTTGTTACAACGTTGCACTTAGTCTTTCATATTTGTTGTTAGTAATTTAAAAGACATTTTGAAACATACAAACGATAATAATTTTTTAAAATATAATAACACAAAAATGAAAAGGGATCTCGGGTACATTTATCGAGAGCCACAAATAATCTTTCAAAGAGCCGCATGTGGCTCGCGAGCCGCAGGTTGGCCACCCCTGGTATAGAGAGAGAAATCAGAAATGTCTCTTACAGGAAGAAGGAAGAAGTTATTTATTAACTTGTAGCGTAACTGGTTACATTATTTTAAAATAAGTGTTCAAAGTTACATTCGCTTAGTGTGGAACAAGCGGCTGCCCGTAGCAGAACACTCATTTGTAACTTTGCAGCATGTTAGGTGTTATGGTACTGATGGCCGCGTGCATGGCAGCCACTAGGAATTGCTGAAAGTCAACTGACTGTCTATAAAGAAATGCTTTGGGAACTCCCATAAGAAGTCTACAGGATTTAAATTCGGTGATCAAGCAAGCTGTGTGACCGGATCACCACAGGAAGCCTTAAAGAATAATTTGTTTGATGTCTTAAGGGCTAAAATTTCGAATGACTGAAAGTGACGTCATAAACAGTTTGACGCGAATATCGTGGAGTCTCATATCAAATCGAAAAAAAGATAATACTTTTCCCGGTTGGTTTTAGACAAGAAATCCCGTGGTACGATTAATCAATAATCAATAATCCTGTACGATTATTGTGCGGTCGGTTCTGTTCACCCTATATATATATTTTTTTTTTCATTGTTAACTTTCTCCGTCCTATGCGCATTAAGAGGCCATTTTAAATATCCATTGTGGTACCACACAATGTAGCTGCAGGGGTTATAAAAGACGGGGCCCGACATACCCATAAAAAATTAAACCATGGAATTGCGACCGTGCCAGCGAGAGAAAAACCCATTAAGGATTTTTCTCGCGCTGGATTCGATTTCGGCTCCACCAAAGCTGTAGGTTGACGCTTTAAATTGGCCCATTCATTCAACCGTCATTTGTTGGCAAAATGTATGGGATAAAAACATTTGCCAAAATTTCTGAACATTTTATGTTTTATTTTGTATTCAAGTTCATAACATAAAAATAACTTTTATTTTCAATTACATAAATGTTCGTAATTAAACAAACGTTACCAATATTTACACAAACGAGATAAATAATGATAATAACATTGATGTTAAATTATTTTATCTCTTACTTCTTGTTGACCGATAGCAATAAAAAGATAACGTTGATAATTTTCAAAATAACATGTTATCCCAGTTAAATGGCCTAATTTCTTCATTTCAAAACTTTTATCTGTTTAATTGATTATATAAAGAAACATAACACGAATCCAGCAAATATTTATTGTGACATTGTCGCAATGCTGGGCAGCAAATTTTTTGCCACATTGTTAATTTATTTAATTTAAAATATATGCTCTCCATCTCTAATTAGTATTGTAATGTCTTGTCCTTGTACATCATATTTTCCCGCTAGCAATGGAGCAGTGCCGGTCATCTACCTAACTCCTTTCAGGGATAAATTTTTGTATTGAAATAACGTTCCTAATGTTCTTGAAAGCATGATTTTTAGAAATTTCAGATTTAAATCTATAAATTTTTCGTTTCATATGTGATTGACGATATAGAAACACTGTTCGACAATACATTAATCTACTATTAATTGAAAATATAGGAAATATAAAATTCGTAGCACTAGACCTTGGTTCAGCATTGTTTAAAGTTTCTACACGTAATATATCTGCATATGAATAACTTTTTAATTCATTAATTTGATTTGAATATCAGTTTCCTATCGAAGATCTATCTCATTAATCAGTATAAGATATTGGTTGATTGTTGACTGTGAATGGGAATCTGCTTGTGGAATGTAACGAAGAGTAATACGTGGCAGAAATTTCGATAATATTAATTCTGAGATTTCTTTTCTCCAGTTTCTTAAAATCATGTAGTATAAATAGATCATTATTAATGAGTTTAATATAGTTGGCATATAAGTTTGTTGTTAAGTTTGTTTATGGAGCTACGTTGCTGGCCTAATAAAATGCAACATTATGATGGACTATAGATACTGCAACAATTAAAGCTTTCTTCGTGGTGTTGCATTTTGTTTGGCCAGCAGTGTATTTGTATTTGCAATAAGATAGCCCATCAGCAACTGAATGGCTATAACTGCAGAAAATATTTATTTGATGTTTTAAGTTAGATAGTAAAATATATTGTTTTAAAAATAAATTAAAATTCGGGCTTAAAATTTGAATATTGAGTTGACTAACATCATTTTGCATTTTTGTTAGGTTAAAATCTTCACGTTCAATGACTAAGAAATTTCTAGACACTTTTAAATACTGTACAGAGTGAATCAGAAAGATGACTACATGTTTATTCTTACGTTATTCTGACACTGAGTGAAACTAGTGAAACATGATATTGATATCATGTTTCACTAGTTTTAGCAGTCCAGTGGTTTTCATAATGAATTTCCGTTTGTTATAAATATAACTTGCTGGTTTACGCTTAATGCCACCTTCTCTTTGATTGTTGAGTTGCCTATATTTACGAAAAATCAAATTTTTTTTAGTATACTAAAAATGTCATAAGCAAAATATAATAGCATCTACGTCCTATATATAGAAGTATTCCTGCCACGTTTCAAAATTCTTGGTCCTTGGGCGCCTGCAAACTGCAACCTCCACACACATAATTATATATCGCTACATGCAGAATGTTGATCCTGTTTTTTATTTGTTTATATGTTTTTGGAACCAATAATTGAATAGTAATACGGGAAGTCAAAATTTAATAAATTTCTTCAATACCTCTTCTCTGTTACTTTAACAGTCAGGAAAATAATATTGTATAATTATAATTTATGTTTGTATTTTATTTAGGTACTCTTATTTTATATTTGACACAAGAACTCTTATATAAGGATGACATCGCGACGATTATATTTCACACTTACCTAATGGTATGCTTTTTTACACCATTATTTGGCGGATTAATATCTGACTTATTGTTGGGAACATTCAAGTATGTGTTTAATTTTATGTTCTATAACGAATATTTTAATGTAATATTGTACTAACTTAAGTAAAGATTACCTCAAGTACTTTAAGTAGCATTTATTTATTTTGCTGTAATCACAGCTTTTGATTTTTTAATTAATCAAATTTATAATGAATTTATATTTAATTTAACAGAACAATACTCTACTTGTCCCTGATTTACATTGGAGGAAATATATTAATTACCATAGCTTCTATTCCAAATTTTATACCTATGCGGTATGATCATTTTTATAAAACTTTAATATTGCATATATATTTAAGATATCAATATATCTCAACTTTAATAAAAACTTTCCTTTTTTGTTTGTAAAGGTATAATATAAGTTAATTAAGTTAGAGTACAAAATTTTCTTCTAATAGCATTAATTAATAATAAACTTAGATTAAAATAAAATCGAATTGCAAGAAAATTCTGTACTTTTCTCTCTTCGAGCAGTACAGTAAGCATGATCGGTCTAGTTATAATATCTACTACAATAGGAGGAATTAAACCTTGTTCAACTACTTTTGGAGGAGATCAATTTCAAATTTCTCAGGTACATTTTATACTTTAATTAATATTATCATTTCATTATATTGTATTTTTTAAAATGTTACTCAGCGTGTTTGCAAGATAAAATATACTTTTGATATTTTTCATATTTTAATTTGCCTTTTATATTTAAAATAATTTATATCTGTTATTTCTAATTTATCTTATAGTGTAGTATAACTTCATTGTAAAATTTATTTTGACCTAAATCAATTAATGTTTAAAATGAAATAAATACTTCTTCCTTGCTATCGAACTTTTTTATTATATTCAACATAATTTTTGTTACAAGATACACATTAGTAACAAATTCATTACAGTAAAATCTCGTTAAATCAAAGTTTAAGGAATAGAAAACGCCTCAGAATGATTATAAAGTTTATGGGCTTTTGAATGCATTGTCAAGAGGCTCTCGTGTATTCAAATGAGAACGCCAGTAACATTCTGTATCAGTAAAAAATATCCATACGAGGTTGTAATGGCATGATGTGTTTGAATTGAGCCATAATGATTATTTAACTTAATTGTCTCTATTTAGTGTGAATAGAGACAATGAAGATTAATGGAGGACTTATCAAAGGGCAGAGAGTATACAGAAAAATACGTTTGACTTAATAAGTTAGAATTATATGAAAAAATACTACATGCTATGTCCGGACTGGTAAAGAGCTTCGTGTTAACGCAATTCGACTTAGCAAAATTTTTCAGTATTTGTTAAAACGAAGAAATTATTCTTTTAAATAATTTTCAAATTGTACAAAAATGAAAAAACTGACAGATAAACATTTTAAAAAATCCAGTATCAAGTTGCGTAATTATCTCTGGATGTTAAAAAATAACTTTTACAGTATATTTTGAATTATGATAAATAAAATTGTGTGTCGCGCCATCTGTTATCACATTTTGTTATTAAATATGTATTATAAAATGTCAATAAGCTTAATTTTGAGGCAGTGATGAGATTCATAAAAAATTGTAAATGCTAACAATGAATAACATCATTAAGCCTGACTCCTCTCGAGATACGACATATGACAGCCTTTTATCTTCTCGCTCCCTCGACATTTAACTATTAAAATTTAATAGCAACAATTTCTCTTATACACAAGCTAACACANTATTTTAATAATTTTTTTAATTTATATTATACTTAGAAGAGATAAGATTAAATTACGACAGTATATTTTTATGAAAATTATTAGCTAAATGTTTCAATAATTCATTCGCATTTACGTTAATTAAATACTATTAATTATTTGTTTCGTCTTTTTATTCGGGTCAATTATTATAGACAGTGGCGCGTGTGGTGGCCGCAAATTGGCAATGCAATTGTCTATTCACACGAACGGAAGTTGCATTTTTTAGAAAAATATGTAGTCTAATGATGAGTTTTAAAAGTGCGATTCTGATTTTGTATGAACATACAAAATCAGAATCGCACTTTTTATTACGGAGGTTGAGACAAGAGGACATATTTATTACGGAGGTTGAGAAAGGCCACGTATTCGACAGACTTCATTCTTCAAAAAATACATATATTGTAAGGTCTCTTTTTATGCGGATTATTCTTATGCGATTTTGAAGTTGTGCGGTTTGTATTTCATCCAAAAATTTCTTGGACAAACATACATATAGGCTTGTTTAAGAAGCCCTCGTATAGACCGTCTCCAAAAATCGTGGAACACTCAAAGCTCACTCCATTTGTTTCACTGTCATATAACGTTTATGGATGTAAAGGACAGCTAGATCTACCTTAATCGCTTTAGTTCCAAGCAATTTTTTATATAAATGTAATTAATGAAAACTGAAAAAAACGAAAGAAATGCGTTAATTTTGAAGAAAAAGCTTCAAAGTTTAACTTCCTTTGTCTCGCCCTTCTGTGAAATTTCACACCGATGAGTCATTATTTACACAGCTGGAGTTGGATTTCCCGGAATTCCTCATATACGTGTGGGGAGGACAAGGGTTTAAATAGGGTGACTATGACCGACACGTATATTTTTAAATATTTTNTTAATTTGCCTTTTATATTTAAAATAATTTATATCTGTTATTTCTAATTTATCTTATAGTGTAGTATAACTTCATTGTAAAATTTATTTTGACCTAAATCAATTAATGTTTAAAATGAAATAAATACTTCTTCCTTGCTATCGAACTTTTTTATTATATTCAACATAATTTTTGTTACAAGATACACATTAGTAACAAATTCATTACAGTAAAATCTCGTGAAATCAAAGTTTAAGGAATAGAAAAAGCCTCAGAATGATTATAAAGTTTATGGGCTTTTGAATGCATTGTCAAGAGTCTCTCGTGTATTCCAATGAGAACGCCAGTAACATTCTGCATCGGTAAAAAATATCCATACGAGGTTGTAATGGCATCATGTGTTTGAATTGAGCCATAATGATTATTTAACTTAATTGTCTCTATTTAGTGTGAATAGAGACAATGAAGATTAATGGAGGACTTATCAAAGGGCAGAGAGTATACAGAAAAATACGTTTGACATAACAAGTCAGAATTATATGAAAAAATACTACATGCTATGTCCGGACTGGTAGAGAGCTTCGTGTTAACGCAATTCGACTTAGCAAAATTTTTCAGTATTTGTTAAAACGAAGAAATTATTCTTTTAAATAATTTTCAAATTGTACAAAAATGAAAAAACTGACAGATAAACATTTTAAAAAATCCAGTATCAAGTTGCGTAATTATCTCTGGATGTTAAAAAATAACTTTTACAGTATATTTTGAATTATGATAAATAAAATTGTGTGTCGCGCCATCTGTTATCACATTTTGTTATTAAATATGTATTATAAAATGTCAATAAGCTTAATTTTGAGGCAGTGATGAGATTCATAAAAAATTGTAAATGCTAACAATGAATAACATCATTAAGCCTGACTCCTCTCGAGATACGACATATGACAGCCTTTTATCTTCTCGCTCCCTCGACATTTAACTATTAAAATTTAATAGCAACAATTTCTCTTATACACAGGCTAACACACAAACATAGGCATTCATGAAGTTTTTTTTTTACTTTTCGAGTTTTCGGGGTCTGAAAACATGTACATTTGCAAAAAAAATAGGTGAAATTTGGCACAATTCCAATACTCTTTTGTATATACCGGTACATACAAAACAGCCAGGAAAGTAAGGTAAGACCAAAAACATATATATGTTACCGCTAAAGCTCGAAATCCGTTAATGTGCACATTACCTGGCTAATTTGCACATTAACTAGGATGATCCGTTAAAGTTGCTAAAATTGTTTTATTTCTCAAATTACCTAGGTAATGTGCAGAGTATCTAGGTAATCTGCACATTACCTACTAGGCACTCGGTAAAGTGAAAATAAGATTTTCGCTGGAACAACAGCAACGTTTCTGTACGCTTAAATTAACATAATGTTGTTTATTTAATTTTCAATATCTAAAGAATCAAGTTAATACAATCAAACAATCAACAAATTAGTTGATTGAATCAATCATCAATCAATTAAAAAACTTTAATACGAAAATCAAACAGTTAAAATATTATTACTATTAGGGAAATGAATTTGCAAAACATATGATAAAATTGTACTTACTTATTAGTGCAATCTAAAGATTGGTGACACTTTGAATTACGTAGCAATTGGTTTTTGCGACAAGCACGC